>NC_081183.1:16733792-16922344 GCF_029867415.1 Vicia villosa | reverse complement strand
TGATCACATCAAAACTTTTTCAGCAAATACCTTAATTTTGAATCTTAGGTTTTGTGATTTTTGATCTTTCCTTATGAATTGTGCTCATCCAATGGATCAATGTGAATCTTTGACAAATATGGCCATAGACATTACAGGTCATTTTCAAAGTCAACAAAAAGACACTTTTTTCAATGGACACACAAGGAGAACCAAAAATCATTTTGATATGAGACCAAAGACATTGGTTAGAGGACTCTTTGAGGTTTTCCAAAAAGTGCAAGATCTCCTTCATATGACAAAAATTGAAGGATTTACACCTTGTTGAAGTTGGCTAAAATTTTTGGGAAAATGCATGAAATCAACATTGCTCAAAAATGTTTTTTTTCCAAATGAGTCCAAGTTTTTATGGTCCAAACATCTTTGCCATGTTACTATGGGCCTCCCACGACCAAGACAAAGCACACATCTTTATTGGCCATTTTTTTGCATAATTTTATCTTACTTTAAGATTAAAATTAAAAGGAAAATGCATGGATAATGGTTGCTTGGCCTCCAAGTATGGACTCACTTCAAGGAATCTTCATTTTTTCTGCAAGAATTGAAGAGCAAGACAAGAGCATATGAATGGAGTCAAGCTTGGTCAACAATTCAAAGATTTTTAATATTTTAAAAAATCAAACTTTCAACAAAGACAACAAAGCTTCTTATGCTTGAGTTCCAAGCAACTTTGGGCTATAAAGGAAGCATCATACTTCAGCAAAAGAAGGGACACACGAAATAGGCAAGAGTATAGCAAGAAATATCACAAAAATTCTCAAATTTGCATATACATTGTAATTTTCAAATTCAAATTTTCCAATCAATATCAATACCTATAAACACTTCTAATCAATCTCCTCAAACATTATAGAGTAAGATTGAGCTCTAAATATAGACATATGAGAGTCGTATAAAGCACTTAAAGCTCTTCATGTACATATGAGTTTTATTTTCGTTTTTGTATATGCAACTAATTCACTGCAAACTAACCACCCTAACATCCTTATGGGGACCTATATGTGTGATCTGGGCCTTAGCATGAGTGTTCCAACGTGAGGATCAGGCTCCACCATTAAAACGAGTCCATGAGTGTTTAAGCTTCATCTTCTTCGTATCCATAGCTAGGAGCTTCAAACCTTAAAACAAATGACATATTTGATTCAGGACACTCTAATTAGTGGATCTGGGTCACTTGTTTCTATTGCTAAACTCGTATTTTTTGCAGGTTCATAGGTTGTTAAAAAAACTGGATTTTTAACGTCCAAATAGGGGAGGTTAAAAACCCCCGCTATTTGAAGCTGAAAACCTCACTTCTAGAGGTTGAAGACGACCACGCGTCCAAGCGTGGTTCGTCTGACTTTTCAGCGCGCCAAGGTGGGCTCTTCCCTCAAATCTTATTCGCTGGTCAATCCAGCGTGGGCCCCTGCAAAGACTTTGAATCCCCTTGGATTCAGTGTACACCATCATACCATGCACCTACAAATCTGTGCCCTTGGATCAATCTCAAAGCCAATCCAACGCCTCACACATGCAAGCTCACCATGCTCCTTCATTAATTGCCACACCAGATCAGTATCCTTATATTTTTAATTTTATTTCTATTTTTATTTTAGTTTCTTTGATAAATTAATTAAAAATAGTTAAAAACTTCCAAAAATTCCACAAAAAATATTTTAAACTTCTAAAATAATATATTATTTTATGAAACAAAAATATTTTATTTTTCTTCAAAATTTCAATATTTTTCATAATTAATTAGTATGTATTTGTATATTTGCTTATTAATTTATTTTAATTAGTCAAAAAATCATAAAAAAAAATTGTTCTTTGTGTTAAATATTGTTTATATATCATAAACTAATTTTGTACATATTTAGGATAATTTTCTCTTTAAGTTTTAATTATTTGTGTAATTATTTGCATAATTATGTTTTGATTAACTTAAAATATCCAAAAACAAATTTCAAAAATTCCAAAAAAATTAGTTTTGTTCTAAAATCAATTAACAAACAATTTGTACATACTTTTAAACTTATTTGCTAGGTTTAATCATATTTCCATCTTTTCTTTATTTTAAATTAATTAATAATGCATTAATTATATTTAAAATAAATCACAAAATACAAAAATATGCCTTTTATTTCTTGCAATTTAAAATTCCTAGATAAATGTATAGGATGTCAAATTCATGTAAATAGGCTAGTTTACATTTCCCGCACAATCGATGTAAATAGCGTAGATTTACTTTCTGCACTTTACATTCCGCATTTTAATTTCCAGCACCCATATAAACTGCGTGTATGTCAAAGATAAAACTGAACCGTCAGATCACTAACTTCAAAGATAAATATCTGAATTCAATCACAATCACATTTGCACCTCCTAGGGTAACCCCTTTTCACTCTTTTCAAAATCAAAGTTACATTTCTACTGTTTCGAGTACAAAATCGAACCTTTTGTTTATATCCGACGAATGGATAGATTTTTAAAGGGAACAAGGATAAAGACCTCCTAACTCAGGGTAGACCTCCTAGTTGCTTGCTCAAAATCAAAACAAACAAAATTCTCATACACTGTTGTTTTTTAAAACGAATTTTCCAAAAGACAATATTTTGTATACATCCAAACACGGATCATTACAAAATTAACGATCTTTTCAAAACATCTTTCGAAAGATAAACAAGCATTTGTATATATCCGCACAAGGATCATTACAAATTCTATTTGCAAAGGTATTCAAAAACACAGGTAAAGCATTCCGAATCAATTGAAAGTAAAGCAAATGAGCTAAGCAAACTAAAGAGCCCATGGATAACCATGGATACAAAGGGTGCTAACACCTTCCCTTTGTATAACCTACCCCCTTACCCAGAATCTCTCAAAGGTCTTTTTCTGTTTCTTTTATAAACCTTTCCTTCATTGGATAAAATAAAAGGTCGGTGGCGACTCTGTAAACTTTTTCAAAGTGACGCGAAAGCGTGCCGATCGACAAAAAAGAGTCAGTTCACGTATCCCACCCACGGAGGGTATGGCCCGAAAGGACGGTCCACAGAACTGGCGACTCTGCTGGGGAATACAAATTCAAAATGTTTTCAAAAGGGGTTACCTTTAGAGTATAGATCATTTCGATGTTATCATTGTTTGATCTGATTGCTTTACTTTTCACAGGTTTGCTTGGGTACTTTGCTTGTGTGAAAGATTCTACCCGAATACTCGAGATACCTTAAGTATATGACAATAGACCAAGGAAACTGTACGGCATGTACCGATACGGTGATCTGGTAGTCATCGTTAGTGTGATACTTTGGTTTATACTGATGTCCCTTGAAAGCGATCAAGGAGTATATTAGGCTTCCGAAGTGTCATTAACACTAATTTGTCTTAGAACCTTTTAGTTGAACTTGACTTGTGGCCTATTAAGTGGCTAGCTTTGAAATTGATCGGAGCTAGTTATCCTCGAGGAATATTCTTGATCGGCCCTGCCGAGCGCCGTATTGAGATGTTGTCTCCAAGGATCAATAGAACCCGAATACTATTCTAGGACAGGTTTTCAACCAACTCAACTTCAGAGGGGAGGGTATCACCTATCAACCTCATGCAAGCCTTTAAACCTAAGGCTATTGTTTTGATTTGTTTTTGTGTGCCACATGTTTGCATCATAAACACAATCATTTTTCACTACACATTTCAAGGATCAAAGAGTTTACTTTTGTTTTTGCAGGTAATGGCTCCCGCCACCAGAGATTACATCCGAATCAATATCTCAACGGTGCCATCTGAACTCAAAGTCTTGGTAGCAGAATTCCCCAGGAATGCTCAATTCACTGAAAAGCATGGTCACCTACTCCATTTGGTTACCTCAAAGTTTGAAGAAGACATGATACGGGTCCTGTTCCAGTTCTTCGACCCTGAACATCATTTGCTTCACATTTCCTGATTACCAGTTGGTACCCACTTTGGAAGAATTCTCTGAATTAATTGGATTACCAATCCGAGATCAATTACCTTTCACTGGTTTAGAAAGAAAACCAAAACCTGAAGTCATTGCTGCTGCTTTACATCTGCAAAAGTCAGAATCAAATCCAATTGGGAACAAAGAGTGGAGTTGAGGGTTTGCTTGCCAAATTCTTACTGGAAAAGGCTCGACTACTGCTAGAAAACAAAAGTTATCCAGCTTTTGAGGAAGTTATGGCCCTTTTGATCTATGGGTTGGTTTTATTCCCAAATCCCGACCAGTTCATAAGTATACACATCATCAACCTTTTCCTAATCCGTAACCCGGTACCAACATTGCTGTGAGACATTCTACATCTCTACACACTCGTACCACGAAGAGCGAGGAACTCTCATGTGCTGTATACCACTGCTGGCTAGGTGGTTTACATGTCATCTTCCCCGATCAGTACTGAGAAATGAACAAAGAGCACAATGGTCTTACAGAATCATGTCTTTATCTCATTCAGATATCCGATGGAACAACTTCTTTCAAAGAGACATTACTATCATTGATCATTGTGGAGAATACCCTAATGTGCCACTCCTTGGCATTAAAGGAGGTATCACTTACAATCCCTCTTTAGCTCTACGCCAATTCGGATATGCAAGGAGCAATGGTCCTCATGACATGGATTATCCATGGCATTGTGTTTGATTACGAGAATGATTCTCATAGACACCGACGAAGGTTCATACATGCATGGGGCAGTGTCTATAGAATAGAAAGCAATACTCTGGGGCAATGGAATTCTATTCCTATGGAACCCTACCTCAGATGGGTCCGCACTCATGCTCAGAAACTCCTTATGCCATATCCTGCTGTTCTACCTGTGACTATTGAGCCAGAGGTCGAAGGATACGAACCTCAAGTTACTTTACACCCGGACATGCCAACTGACCTAGAAGAGTTGCAAAATCTTGGGTTCAACTCAAAGAGGAAAGAGACACCTTCAAATCATACTGTCAAGACTATGAGAGAAGGATATTGGAGGCTCACCGGACAGCTTCAAGAAGAGCAACAGATCAACACATTCCTGGGGGCAAAGAGAAAGCGTCCACGGGAGACCTGAAGGATCATTCCATTTTATTTCTGTCTTGTAAGCCCAAATGAGGCAAATAAAAAAGAAGCAAAAAAAAAAGAAGCAGAAAAAGAAAAAAGAATAAATTGATTAACTAACGTTTGTTTCTTCTTTAACAAATCTAAACTCTAAGATCCTTGAAAAATTGCACACACATTTCACTTCATGCATTGCATATACATTTCATACATTGCATTCATATACATTGCATTTGCATTTCATACATTGCATACACATGGCATCCAGTCATACACATTTCATAACAGGTTCACATGACGGATTTCTCATCTTCTCGCTGTTTATTTCAGTCAGAAGAGATGGAATCCGAAATGCAAGTATCAAGAATCTCGAAGCACAGAATGCCCAAGTTCAAGTGGCAATTCTGGAACTGGCAAAGGGGCAGCAAGAACTGAAAGCCCTGATAATCAAGAAGAAAAAGAAGCCCAAAGGATCTGTAGGTGTGAGTCACCTGAGAAGAAAGATCAAAATTCCAGTCAAAAAGTTCACAAAGCCACCGATCCCTGAAACAGTCGGTGATGATGAACAAGAAGACAATCAAAGCAACCAGGGTTCTGCTAAACCCTTTCTCTCTTCAAATGAAGAAAATGATCATTCTGGGGACGAACCGGATAATGAAAAATACCAACAGCTGGAAGACCGTATGAAAGCTATGGAGATACAAAAAATACCTGGCCTAGATTTCAATGATCTGGGGCTCATCTCGGATGTTGTTATCCCTCCAAAAATTCAAAGTTCCTGTCTTTGCAAAATATGATGGAGTTTCTTGCCCGAAACTACATCTGAGATCCTATGTGAGGAAGATACAACCTCATACAACGGATAACAAATTGTGGATTCACTTCTTCCAAGAAAGTCTGTCGGGTACACAACTCGAGTGGTACTACCAGCTGGAAAATACCAAGGTTCATACTTGGGAAGAATTAGCTGCTGCTTTTTACAAACAGTACCAATACAATGCTGATCTTGCGCCAACCCGTACTCAACTAAGGGGGCATGTCTATGGGACCAAAAGAAAGTTTTAAAGGATATGCACAAAAGTGGAGAGATATGGCTGGAAGGGTTCAACCACCCTTATCTGATCGCGAACTAGTTGACATGTTCATGGGGCACTTTAACTGGCCCTTTCTATAGCCATTTGCTGGGAAGTTCATCATCAGGTTTCACTGACCTGATACTGACCGGAGAACGTGTTGAAAGTGGCATACAAAATGGAAAAATTCAAATAGGTTCCACCTCTGGTACTACAAAAAGGCCCCATCAGTGGGAGAAATGAGGTCAATACAACTCAAATTCAGAAAAGTCGCAAAAATGAACAGCATCAATCTGTAGGGGCAGTTCTGATCTCCGCATCTGCGCCTCAAAAAGATCAACAGCCAAAATATACGCATCGACCAGATGCACCAAGAAGAAATTTCACTAAAATCAACATGCCAATCTCTCAGGCATTGCAGCACTTGCTAAAAGCAGATCTGATCACCTTAAGAGGTCCTCCAAAGAATGTCAACACTTCCTCTCTGAATTATCGCCCTGATGCGACATGTGCCTATCACTCAAACTGTCCAGGACATGACGCAGATCACTGCTGGGCCCTGAAAAATAAAATACAAGATATGATAGATGCTGGTGAAATTGAGTTCGATCCTCCAGAAACTCCAAATGTCATCACAGCACCTATGCCAAAGCATGACAAAACTGTCAACGCTATCCTGGACACTGTTTACATCTATGATGTGAACGAATTATCAACTCCACTCTGCGAAGTCAAAGGAAAGCTAATCCGAGCTGGTTACTTCCCAGGGTGTGACCCCGACTGCTTTTACTGCTCCTGTCTGCCCAATGGTTGTGAAAATCTGAGGATGGGAATTCAAAAATGGATGGATCGCCGTATCATTATGTTTGAGAGGCTCCCTTCTATGGACGTACTGTGCGAAGTCTTTGCAAACGGGATAAGAATAGAGGATGCCTCAGTGATATCCAGCTTACCATTCAAAATCTCTGCCAAGGCTCCATTCAAAATTTCTGCTACACTCAAAGTGGCATCAGTAGTCATTGCTAGTCCAACTCCATTTCCATACTCCTCAAACAAAGCTGTCCCATGGGGATATGACGCTAATGTTTACATTCATGGAATTAAGCAGGGTACCTCGACTGAAGAGACCCCAAAGATAACTACTCCAACTGTGGGTAATATTGTGGGTACCAGCAAAATCACGAGAAGTGGAAGAATCTTTTCACCAGAAATTTCTCCAAATGTTGCTGCTGGTCCAGTCCGAGTTCCAGTTCCTAATCAAAATGTCAGCGCTCGAGGCAAAGAGCCACAAGTTGAACAAATTCAAACCCCGGTGGAGATCACTGCTGAGGATCCATCAAAGCAAGAAATGGAGGAAATATTGAAAATCATCTGCAAAAGTGATTACAATATTGTTGAGCAACTGGGGCACACTGCTTCAAAAATCTCAATGCTATCTCTGCTAAAATATTCAGAAGCTCATGCCAAAGCTCTGATGAAGTTCCTGAAAGCTGCGCATGTGCCTCAAGAGATCTCAGTCGACCAATTTGAGAATTGTGTTGCCAATCTAACCGTGAGCAATGGTCTCGGTTTCTCCGATGTGGATCTAACCCCTGCTGGGAAAAAATCACAACAAAGCCTTACATATCTCCATTGAATGTAATGGCACCACTCTATCTCATGTGCTAGTAGATAACGGTTCTTCTCTGAACGTGTTACCGAAAACAGTACTAGAAAAGCTTGACTTCGAAGGAATTGTGTTACAACCAAGTGACGTTGTGGTAAGAGCCTTTGACGGGTCAACCAGAACGGTATACGGAAAAGTGAATCTCCCAATCAGAGTGGGTTCTCAAATCTTTGATTCTATCTTTTACGTAATGGAAATTCACCCCAGCCTACTCCTGTTTACTTGGACGCCCTTGGATACATGGGGCAAACGCTGTAACTTCTACCCTACATCAGAAGTTAAAATATCCAGTAAAAGGAAAGATTGTCACAGTCTATGGCGAAGAGGAATATGTGGTTAGTCACCTAAGCAATTCCAAATATGTCGAGTTGGAGGACGAATTCATCGAAACTCCATGCCAATCATTTGAGGTGGTCTCTCCAGATGTCTCTACCACCAAGCATATTCCTGCTACTCCAACTACAACTATGGCTTCTCTCAAAGATGCCAAAGCCATGATTGAACAGGGTGATTGCACAGTATGGGGACAACTTCCCGATATACCCTACAAATCTGACAAGCTAGGTCTGGGCTATGATAGTGAAAATCAAAAGAATGATCGAAGTCCTCGTTCTGAAGGATTGATGTCACACTTTGTCAGCCAAGAAGTAAACGCTATTGAAGATGAAGGAGTGTTCATGAACCATATCATTCAGCCGTATCCAGATGAAATTCCACCTATTTCCATGGGAATGTGGGATGCTGTGGGAGAACCAAACGGCGGGTATAATTATCAGTATGCCGAACCTCAGAATTCTTATATTGCTATGGACGACCTTACCCCGACTGGATGGGGTGATCAAATTGGAAATGATCAAATTTTCACAAGTCCTGTCACTGAGCAATATCAAAATCCACCCAAAGAAGTATGGGACACGCTAGGAGAACCCAGCGGCAAATATGACTATATGGTGAAATATTCCGCTCCTCCGAGCTCACAAATTGCCATGGAGGACATTATCCCAACTGGATGGGATGAACATTACGACGACAATTTCGCTTTTCAAGAAGCCAGAGAAATACCAAACAACGATGGTTGCTTTCTGTCAGCATACACTCCTTATCAGGATGCACAATTCCCTATTCAAAATATCATCCCGACTGCATGGGACGGCCTTATCGAGCATCTCGCTCAGCCAACAGAGATATCTCAGCCTGGGCTCTCGTATCCAGCAGAGTATATCACTTATCCCGAAGGATCACCTGCTCATTTTCCCACTAATGAAATCAATGTTGTGGAAGATGAAAAAGACAACTGCAACTGGAACAGCTGGGTACCCCCTGCTCACAACAGTGGATTGAACAACTGGGAAGCTGAGGATGTGATCTCCTTTGACCAGGAGTAAATGCCATTTCCTGTTTTCTTTGTGTATAATGTGCAAAGATAAAAGTGGTTCCTGAACAATCGAACCATGAGCTTGAAAAGCCGTGTGCCTTAGCACACCGGTCCTTCTATAAGGGCTTATCATATCATGATCATGTGCATTCAATAAAATCATGGGACGCTTGCATATTTAAATTTTGTGATCCTTTTTCCTTCTTTCTTCGCTTTCAAATAGCTATGTTTTTTCTTCACACATACTCACATAATTAACTTGCAGATTCACATACACTCTGGATCCAGTCAACAACGATTCTGCTATTGCCCGTCATGACTTTGAAAATCCGATCTACCAAACTGAGGACGAAAGTGAGGAAGATTGTGAAGTGCCAAGAGAACTTGCAAGGCTGCTAGAACAAGAAGACAAGGCCATACAGCCTCATGAGGAGCCAATTGAGGTCATCAACTTGGGCAACAACGAAGAAAAGAAAGAAGTCAAAATAGGGGCTGATTTAGAACACAGCGTCAAGCAAAGACTGATTCAAATGCTGCGAGACTACGTCGAGATATTCGCCTGGTCCTATGAGGATATGCCAGGCCTTGACACGGACATCGTAGTTCATCGCCTACCAATCAAAGAAGGTAGCATTCCAGTCAAACAGAAACTACGAAGGAGTAGGCCTGATATGTCAAAAAAGATCAAAGACGAGGTTGAAAAACAGTTCAATGCCGGATTCCTAAAAGTTGTAAGTTATCCTCCTTGGATAGCTAACATCGTCCCTGTACCTAAAAAAGACGGGAAAGTCAGAATGTGCGTGGACTACAGAGATCTAAATCGGGCAAGCCCCAAAGATGATTTCCCTTTACCACACATCGATGTGCTGGTTGACAGTACCGCACAATGCAAGGTATTCTCCTTTATGGACGGATTCTCAGGGTACAATCAAATCAAGATGGCACCCGAAGACATGGAAAAAACAACCTTCACAACACCCTGGGGAACCTTTTGTTACAAAGTAATGCCCTTTGGTCTGAAAAACGCCGGAACCACCTACCAACGTGCAATGGTAGCGCTATTTCATGATATGATTCATCAAGAAATAGAGGTGTATGTCGATGACATGATTGCAAAGTCCAACACCGAGGAAGAACATCTGGGTCATTTACACAAGTTGTTTGACAGACTCAAGAAATACAAGTTGCGACTGAACCCAAATAAGTGTACCTTTGGAGTAAGATCCGGCAAACTCTTAGGTTTCATTGTCAGCAGCAAAGGCATTGAGGTTGATCCCGCCAAGGTTAAAGCCATTCAAGAAATGCCTATACCTCGTACCGAGAAACAAGTCAGAGGATTCTTGGGACGTCTAAATTACATCGCCCGATTCATTGCCCACATGACTACTACTTGTGTGCCGATCTTCAAACTGTTGAAGAAAGATCAAGTGGAAAAGTGGAATGACAAATGCCAGTTAGCCTTTGACAAAATCAAAGAATATCTCCAAAAACCTCCAATCTTGTTGCCACCTGTGGAAGGCAGACCTCTGATAATGTACCTAACTGTGTTAGAAGATTCAATGGGGTGTGTACTCGGACAACATGACGATTCCGGTCGAAAGGAGCACGCAATCTACTATCTTAGCAAAAAGTTTACCGATTGTGAAACAAGATACTCACTACTCGAAAAAACTTGCTGTGCCTTAGCATGGGCGGCTCGCCGACTAAGACAGTATATGCTAAATCACACCACTTTCCTGATCTCCAAGATGGATCCAATCAAATACGTGTTCGAAAAACCTGCTCTCTCTGGAAGGATTGCAAGATGGCAAATGATCCTAACAGAATATGACATTCAATACACTTCGCAAAAAGCAATCAAAGGAAGTGTGGTAGCTGATCATTTAGCTCATCAAGCAGTAGATGATTATCAGGCATTGAACTTTGACTTCCCAGACGAAGACATTATGCTAGTCAATGACTACAAACAACCAGGATCCCGATGGACTATGGTTTTTGACGGAGCTTCTAATGCGCTCGGCAATGGCATCGGAGCTGTGATCATTTCCCCCACAGGAGGTCATACACCCTTCACCGCCAGATTGTGTTTCAATTGCACCAACAATATAGCCGAATACGAAGCATGCATTCTGGGTCTCAAAGCTGCAATTGATCTAAAAATCAAATTCCTTGAAGTCTACGGAGACTCGGCCTTGGTAATCTACCAAGTCAAAGGGGAATGGGACACAAAGCACCCAAATCTAATTCCATACAAAGAACATGTGTTGAGTTTGATTCCTTACTTCGAGGAGATCACTTTCGAACACATCCCACGCGAAGAAAATCAACTAGCTGATGCCTTAGCTACCATGTCATCCATGTTCAAAGTCAATTGGGACGACGAAGCTCCTATGATCACCATTTACAGGCAAGACGAACCAGCCTATTGCAATGAGATCGATACCAAACAAATGGAAGACAAATCATGGTTCCATGAAATACAAAGGTATCTCGAAACCCAGGAGTACCCTGAAGGGGCATCTATTAACGACAGAAAGTTTCTAAGGAGATTTGCCTCCAAATTCTTCCTAAGCAATGGAACTTTGTACAAGCGCAACCATGACTCGACTTTACTTCGTTGCGTAAACAAGAAGGAAGCAGAACAAATCATGGAAGAAATACACAATGGTGCCTTCGATACTCATTCCAGTGGACATACAATGGCTAAAAAGATCTTGAGAGCAGGTTATTACTGGTCTACCATGGAAACAGACTGCCATCATCACTCCCGAACATGTCACAAATGCCAGATATACGCTGACAAAGTACATGTACCTCCAGTTCCATTAAGCGTCCTGACGGCTCCTTGGCCTTTTGCAATGTGGGGTATTGATATGATTGGAGAAATCAAACCTACTGCCTCCAACGGACATCGCTTTATCCTGGTCGCTATTGACTACTTCACAAAGTGGGTAGAAGCAGCTTCATTTGCTTCTGTTACCAAGAATGTGGTAGCCCGGTTCATCAAATGCAATCTCATTTGTCGGTATGGCATCCCTGAACGGATTATCACTGACAATGGCACAAATCTAAACAACAGAATGATTACTGAACTTTGCACACAGTTCAAGATCAAACATCATAATTCTTCTCCATATCGACCAAAGATGAACGGCGCGGTGGAAGCTGCCAACAAGAACATCAAGAAAATCATACAGAAAATGACAGTAACCTACAAAGACTGGCATGAGATGTTACCTTTTGCTCTTCATGGTTATCGCACATCTGCGCGTACCTCAACAGGGGCAACTCCATTCTCCTTAGTCTATGGCATGGAGGCAGTTCTTCCAATTGAAATTCAGATTCCTTCCCTAAGGATTATGAAAGAAGCCAATCTAGACGAAGACGATTGGATTCAAACACGGTTGGACCAGATAAACTTGATTGATGAGAAAAGGCTCGCAGCCATTTGTCATGGTCAGCTATACCAAAAGCGTATGATCAAAGCCTTCAACAAAAAAGTCAAAAGTCAAGCATACCAAACTGGTGGCTTGGTTGTCAAACGCATCATCTTACCACAAGGTGATCCCAGAGGCAAATGGACTCCCACCTACGAGGGACCATTCATAATCAAGAAAATATTCTCCGGCGGTGCCATGTTGCTTACCACCATGGATGGCGAGGATTTCCCACACCCTGTGAATGCTGACATAGTCAAAAAATACTTCTCTTAAAAAGAAAAAAAACAGCTCGCTAAGTTGAAAACCTGAAAGGGCAACTTAGGCAAAAATGAGCGTCTCGGTGGATTGAAAACCCGAAAGGGCGGTCCAGGCAAAAATTAGAGACTAAACAAATACTATCCCGGTAGGCTGAAAACCTGAAAGGGCGGCCTAGGCAAAAGTTAGGGAATGAAGCATACAACTGTGTTCTGTTCAGCTGCCTACTCACCATCAAGATTCAACACCTCAAAGACACCGATCAGTCTAATCACTTTCTTCCAACAAGTGAGGGATGAGATGCTCGAAGACAGATTGGCAATAGCAGAGTTGAAACTTGACTGGATCATTTTCACATAGCTATTTATTTTCATAAATATTTTTCAAAACTTTCTGACAGTTTCCTACTTCTAGGATTGTTGTCTCCCTGTGCTAACCCGCCTATCATGGCTCTTTTCAATGCAGCTCTTTCAAAAATCACTATTTTCATTTCTTCTGTTTAAATACGTAAGCATCCCAATGATAATTTTGAATGAGCATATGCATTTGAATATGATTGATGTTTACCAGGAAAAACAGGAATGGCATTCAGGAAATGTCCCGATCATCTGGACATCATTCCATCAGAAGGAAATCACCAAGAGAAACGCATTTCTCAGCAAATTCCTCAAAAAGATTTTCTCTTCAAAAGAAGTCTTATTCCCCAGCAGGGTTGTTCCAGATTACTATCTTCAAAAGGTGTGATCCCCGCGCCCGGACTTGGTCAGATAGTGCATCGGAGGATTATGCATCTTCCTCATTCCCATTTGAAAGGGCATCAGAACTTCCAGTTACCTTTGGTTCCCCAAGCAGTAGTCAAAGATCCTTCAACGGGATACCCGGGTTCTCAAAGAATTTCCCCAGACGAGGGTACTCAAGCAAGACAAAAGATCATCAACGATCACAGTCCAGCTGACTAGTGGGAATTTATTTTTCCAACTAGAAGCTTGACACGCATCACATTCACATTCACATTCATACATTCATACATTCATACATTCATACATTCACATATTCATACATCATACATCATGCATCATGCGCATATTCATGCACAACATAATATGCATATTTCTCCGGGAATATCTCACATTTACATGCATCATAAACATTGCATATCACTAACTTGATTTTTCAGGTAGGCAGATATCTTCAACAAAGATGTTCTCAATCACATGCCGTGTTCACCTGAATTCCATGAACGATTCTCTCAGATATAATCAAGCCGAAGATTCATTCTGATCACTTACCAACTCAAAAACAAGCATCACAGATCTAAAGTGATACCTCAGACGGTTCCAAAACGATCTAGCATCACAGATCTAAAGCGATACCTTAGACGGTTCCAGAACGATCTAACGTTGCAGATCTAAAGCGATACCTCAGACGGTTCCAGAACGATCTAGCATCACAGATCAAAGCGATACCTCAGACGGTTCCAGAACGATCTAACATTGCAGATCCACAGCGATACCTCAGACGGTTCCAGAACGATTTAACGTTGCAGATCTAAAGCGATACCTCAGACGGTTCCACAATGATCAACTTCCAAAATCTAAAAAACTTTGGACAAGTTCCGTAACGATTATCTTCCAAGACTTAAAGCGGTAACCTTGGACGGTCCCGAAACAGTCAACACAAAGACTTTCGAATCCTTCATCAAGATATAATCAATGGATTCATGCTGATGAACAAACCCTCAACCCATTTACCAGGTGGCATCTGAAAGCCCATCTCAGGTAATGTTTCAATCTGCCAACAACATTTCGCAGACGACATTCAAATGCAACTTCCAACATCTCTTCTGATCAAGGTAAGTGCAAATTTTCAGGGCATCTAATTATTCAATCATCTTCTACCTTCAGATTTCAGACAATCTCTTCAGGTTTAAGAAGATTGAATAGGGGCAACTGTTATACCCCAAAATTTGCCCACATATTTTTCAAGAAAACTCCAATCTGAAAATTAAAAGTCTCATATAATCATGGATTTTTATTTCAACAAATATCCTGATATATGAAATACTTAGTTTTCAGAATTTTTCTTACAGTATTTTGGCTTGCAGTTGAATTTATTCTTACGCAAACGCCAAATACTGTTTATTACTTCACACATGCTATTTATTTATTTACAGATAAATAGTACTGACACAATTGGTACAGAGTTAAAATCTTTTTGCAGGCGCAGAATCAGGAAACTCAGACTGTACTGGTAACAGTATATTAGTTATTTATTATGTCTATGTTTTTTAACAAGTCATGTAAATAAACTTTCATTTTTCACATAAAACAAAAACAAAAACAAAAAACAACAAAAAAGAAAATTAACTTTGACTGTTGATTTTTCACTTTTAACTGCTGTTTCAATACCGGGACAGTCAGTTGACAGCCAAACTGCTGGCAGTACAATTCACGGTGTTTTGTATCATCAATCAAATCAATCTTTCACAATTCAAATTTCCAAGATTTTTGTGTTAGAAGTCTTCTGAATATCACGCGATTAGCAGAAACTCAACACTGCACAAAAATCAGGTACGCTTAACTGCCTCCTATACAGACAGTCCCTAATCAGGGTTTTTCTTGTTTTAACAGGAGCAACAAGTTTTGAGAGCTCAAATGGATTTCATATACATCCATACATCTCAAAGTACCATCATACAAATTTTCAAACTTCAATTCACTCAGACGCACCATCAGCAGCTCAAACAGTCAACAGACGACCCGTTTGACCAAAAAAGTCAACTGACAGTCAAAAATGAAATTTTTTGTCAAAGTCCATATTTTGTCAAAGGATTCAACATTTGATCATTGGATGATCACAATTCATCAAGGAAAGATCAAAAATCAACAAAACCCTAAGATTCAAAATTAGGGTTTTTGCCTGAAAAGTCAACTCAACTTTGACTGATCATAACTCTCTCATCCTTCATCCAAAAAATGCCAACCAAAGCTCATTGGGAAGGAAATTCAATTATCTTTCAAATGCAATTGATCCCATGGTCATAGCATTCACCATTTGAAAAATATGGCCAAAGACATTACAGGTCATTTTCAAAGTCAACAAAAAGACACTTTTTTCAAATGGACACACAAGGAGAACCAAAAATCATTTTGATATGAGACCAAAGACATTGGTTAGAGGACTCTTTGAGGTTTCCAAAAAGTGCAAGATCTCCTTCATATGACAAAAATTGAAGGATTTACACCTTGTTGAAGTTGGCTAAATTTTGGGAAAATGCATGAAATCAACATTGCTCAAAAATGTTTTTTTTCCAAATGAGTCCAAGTTTTTATGGTCCAAACATCTTTGCCATGTTACTATGGGCCTCCCACGACCAAGACAAAGCCCACATCTTTATTGGCCATTTTTTGCATAATTTTATCTTACTTTAAGATTAAAATTAAAAGGAAAATGCATGGATAATGGTTGCTTGGCCTCCAAGTATGACTCACTTCAAGGAATCTTCATTTTTTCTGCAAGAATTGAAGAGCAAGACAAGAGCATTGAATGGAGTCAAGCTTGGTCAACAATTCAAAGATTTTTAATATTTTAAAAATCAAACTTTCAACAAAGACAACAAAGCTTCTTAGCTTGAGTTCCAAGCAACTTTGGGCTATAAAAGAAGCATCATACTTCAGCAAAAGAAGGGACACACGAAATAGGGCAAGAGTATAGCAAGAAATATCACAAAAATTCTCAAAATTTGCATATACTTTGTAATTTTCAAATTCAAATTTCCAATCAATATCAATACCAATAAACACTTCTAATCATCTCCTCAAACATTATAGAGTAAGATTGAGCTCTAAATATAGACATATGAGAGTCGTATAAAGCACTTAAAGCTCTTCATGTACATATGAGTTTTATTTTCGTTTCTGTATATGCAACTAATTTCACTGCAAACTAACCACCCTAACATCCTTATGGGGACCTATATGTGTGATCTGGGCCTTAGCATGAGTGTTCCAACGTGAGGATCAGGCTCCACCATTAAAACGAGTCCATGAGTGTTTAAGCTTCATCTTCTTCGTATCCATAGCTAGGAGCTTCAAACCTTAAAACAAATGACATATTTGGATTCAGGACACTCTAATTAGTGGATCTGGGTCACTTGTTTCTATTGCTAACTCGTATTTTTTGCAGGTTCATAGGTTGTTAAAAAACTGGAATTTTAACGTCCAAATAGGGGAGGTTAAAAACCCCCGCTATTTGAAGCTGAAAACCTCACTTCTGGAGGTTGAAGACGACCACGCGTCCAAGCGTGGTTCGTCTGACTTTTCAGCGCGCCAAGGTGGCCCTTCCCTCAAATCTTATTCGCTGGTCAATCCAGCGTGGGCCCCTGCAAAGACTTTGAATCCCCTTGGATTCAGTGTACACCATCATACCATGCACCTACAAATCTGTGCCCTTGGATCAATCTCAAAGCCAATCCAACGCCTCACACATGCAAGCTCACCATGCTCCTTCATTAATTGCCACACCAGATCAGTATCCTTATATTTTTAATTTTATTTTCTATTTTTATTTTAGTTTCTTTGATAAATTAATTAAAAATAGTTAAAAACTTCCAAAAATTCCACAAAAAATATTTTAAACTTCTAAAATAATATATTATTTTATGAAACAAAAATATTTTATTTTTCTTCAAAATTTCAATATTTTTCATAATTAATTAGTATGTATTTGTATATTTGCTTATTAATTATTTTAATTAGTCAAAAAATCATAAAAAAAAATTTTTCTTTGTGTTAAATATTGTTTATATATCATAAACTAATTTTGTACATATTTAGGATAATTTTCTCTTTAAGTTTTAATTATTTGTGTAATTATTTGCATAATTATGTTTTGATTAACTTAAAATATCCAAAAACAAATTTCAAAAATTCCAAAAAAAATTAGTTTTGTTCTAAAATCAATTAACAAACATTTTGTACATATTTTTAAACTTATTTGCTAGGTTTAATCATATTTCCATCTTTTCTTTATTTTAAATTAATTAATAATGCATTAATTATATTTAAAATAAATCACAAAAATACAAAAATATGCCTTTTATTTCTTGCAATTTAAAATTCCTAGATAAATGTATAGGATGTCAAATTCATGTAAATAGGCTAGTTTACATTTCCCGCACAATCGATGTAATAGCGTAGATTTACTTTCTGCACTTTACATTTCCGCATTTTAATTTCCAGCACCCATATAAACTGCGTGTATGTCAAAGATAAAACTGAACCGTCAGATCACTAACTTCAAAGATAAATATCTGAATTCAATCACAATCACATTTGCACCTCCTAGGGTAACCCCTTTTCACTCTTTTCAAAATCAAAGTTACATTTCTACTGTTTCGAGTACAAAATCGAACCTTTTGTTTATATCCGACGAATGGATAGATTTTTAAAGGGAACAAGGATAAAGACCTCCTAACTCAGGGTAGACCTCCTAGTTTGCTTGCTCAAAATCAAAACAAACAAAATTCTCATACACTGTTGTTTTTTTAAAACGAATTTTCCAAAAGACAATATTTTGCATACATCCAAACACGGATCATTACAAAATTAACGATCTTTTCAAAACATCTTTCGAAAGATAAACAAGCATTTGTATATATCCGCACAAGGATCATTACAAATTCTATTTGCAAAGGTATTTCAAAAACACAGGTAAAGCATTCCGAATCAATTGAAAAGTAAAGCAAATGAGCTAAGCAAACTAAAGAGCCCATGGATAACCATGGATACAAAGGGTGCTAACACCTTCCCTTTGTATAACCTACCCCCTTACCCAGAATCTCTCAAAGGTCTTTTTTCTGTTTCTTTTATAAACCTTTCCTTCATTGGATAAAATAAAAGGTCGGTGGCGACTCTGTAAACTTTTTCAAAAGTGACGCGAAAGCGTCCGATCGACAAAAAAGAGTCAGTTCACGTATCCCACCCACGGAGGGGTATGGCCCGAAAGGACGGTCCACAATCACGATCGCTTGTTTTAAAACGATTTGAATTTTGAAAGGAATCAAATTAATCAAAATAAACAAAGAGGTTATCCTCAATTAACACTTAGATGATTAGGGTTTGCTCCAAAAATATTTACAAGTGATTAAGTTTGAAAAATCAAGTGAAAAACAATATTTAAAAGTATTAAAAACATTTAAAACATGTCATTTTAAACCTATTTAAAAATGTATTAAATAAATCTTTTTTTGTGATTTTTTTTGATATTCATAAAATATATGTGTTAAATAAAGAGTGTACAAAAAATGAATGAAAAATGAATTAATTTGATGTGTTAATTAATTAATTAAAGTTGTAAAAAAAATGAAGAAAAACAAGTGTTAAAAAAAATGGTTTGGTCCCTAGAGGACTTGAACTCGTGACCCTAAGGTCACCAACCAAAACAATAACCAGCTGAGCCACGCTTGTGGCTTGTTAGTAATACGCGCTTGGTAGAATATATTACTCAACTGAATTTCAAAACTTATGAACCAAAAAACGCGCCAAGAACACAATCCCAATTTGAATTTGAATTTTCTGAAAACTGAACCAAATTGATCAAGTGAAGGGTCTAACTCACTCGTTTTTTCATAAGGATCATGATGGTGGTCTTTAATTGCATTTATTTTCACTCTAAGGCTATCAATTTTCTGATGAACACGAAGAACCCTAATTCTATGATTCAATCTGAAATCGTGTATGTGCAAGTTATGATGCAATTGATTGAGGGTTAATGATCCTCATGTGTGCAGAAATGAGATGGTATGTTCATATTTCATTTATGATGCGTGGAGAGTAGAGTTTGAAGTTCAAGTGCACTTACCTCAAAAACGGCCAAACTGAGAATTGGATTTTGATCTGGAGGTGTTACAGATGCTTTGTATCAATCTGAATAGCTTCTATGATGATTATGGAAGGTGTCTGGATGTCTGGAACAAGTTGAATTCATCTGAGCATGGCCATGGCACCCGATCTGCAGTTGCTTCAAGTATGAATCGAATTTGAAGATGGAGATGTTTCAGATCATATGTGAGTGTTTGGATAGTTCATATGTGATATATATGAGGTGTTGGAAGTGTTAGTTTGGACAGAAATGATCTTGAATGGATTTTGGCGTGATAAGGCCATGGTTATGCATATTTGAGAAGTGAGGTAGTGATTTTGAGCTTGAGGTGTTTTTGGGGTGTATGAGTGGTTCAAACAAGTTTCAAATGATGTTTATGAGTTGTGGGAGGCATCATTTTGCTCAGAACTTCAAAGGTTTAGAGGTTGAGCATTTTACCTCTTTGAAACTTAAGAAACTTGCCATTCAAGAAAGAAGAGAGAAAACCTATAATTGTGAGGTTTTGGTGTGAATTGAAGAGTGATTTGAACCTCTATTTATAGGCCAAAGTTTCTGAATACAAAGCTCTTGCAAGTTGATCAAGAATGATGATTTGGCTTAAGAGATAAAATGGAATCTTTCACATTAAATGCAAATGGTTAAAAGTGACTTAACCATGGTTATTTCTCAAGCTTCTTATCCTCTTCCATTCTGATCTCAAATCAGAAAATATCTACCAATTATTGCATCTATGCATCATTACTTGGATCATTTGGCAAAATGGTTCATAACTTAGTGAAAATGGCTTGAAATTTCAAGTGAAAAGTTCACTAATGTCAAAATTCAAAACCATAGCTACACTCCATATTTTTTCATGCTCTTGGACATTTTGGAAAGCTCATGTTACACACTTCAAAAGCCTAGTTGAAAGTTTCTTCAAGACCTTTAAGGAAATGGGTGAAAAAGATCCATGAACTTTGAAGAAAATGAAGTTTTAAGTGAAATTTTCATAAGATGCCAACTTTGAAGCTCCATATCTCTTAAATGGTTGATCTTATAGAAAAAAATTATATGTGTCAAAGTTGTTTATTGGATCAAAATCTACAACTTTCATGTTGGAAGTTTTTTTCAGTTTGTAGGTGAAATTTTGAGAAATTCCCTTTCAAAGTTTGGAAAAAAAACCATGGAAAACACTTAGAAATTTTTCTAAGTATGGAAAGTCAAACTTTGACTTTTTGATTCTTGATTGATTTTCTTGATTTCTCTTGATCAAATGACTTCATATATTATATATTGATGATTTAAAACTTCAAAAGTCATGGTTGACCCAATTTCCCCAAAAGTCAATGGTGATCTTGTACAGTTGACTTTTTCAGACGAATCGCGTTTCTGGAGTTTTCAATGAAACAGGCTATCCTCATCAAATGAATGGTATGAATGGATCACATTGAAGCATTAGAGGATATTGAGCCATGGTTTGAGTTGTGGCACCATGTCCTGATTAAAAAGTCAGTTGTTCAGTGTATTAGGTCAAAACCCTAATTGTCGACCTGATGAAATTGATGACTGTGGATCTTGAATTGAGATGTAATTTCCATTGGATTTTGTCATAGGGATTATTTGAGGATGATTGAAACCTTTGATTGGCTTCCTGGGGATTTTTAGGGTTTCCCAAATGTGATCCCTGATTTTGGTCCCTGATAGTTCAAAACCCTAATCTGATGATTTGAAATTTCACTGTTGATCAATCCTTGTGTAGGAGATGTTATGAGCCAATGGATTAGGTCAAAATGATGCACTTGAGGTCTTGATATCATGTCCCAAGCCATTAGGTCAAATTCTGAGTAAAAGTCAAGAGTATGTTGTCTTCAGTCAAAACCCTAATTCAGTCGATTCAGAGCCTTTGAGCTTGTTGAAATGAATCTCTGAGGACCAAATGTTGATTGTTGATGAAGATGATTCATTTGAAATGAAGGGAGAACAAAACCCTAATTGATTGTTACTTGTACTGATGAGTAATTTCCTGATCAAATCCTGCTGAGTCACAAGTAGCACACACAAGCTATGCAATTTGTTAGAGATGCAAATGATGCATATGCAGATGATATGAGGTGGTATCTTAGGTCAAAAATTGGGGTATGACAGATGCCCCTATTTAAGTTTCTTCAACCTGAGACATGAAGATTGAAAATCTTCGTTTTGATAGGGTGGAAGAGACTTAAATATCAGAAGACGCAAATTTGGACCTAAGATACCGAAATTGCGAATGATGCAAGGATATCTTTACCGAGGGATATCAAACTGACTCCACTGGGGAAAAGAGATCGGGAAGGATATCTTAATCCGTTTTAGGAAGAGAATCCGTTTTATTGGGAAAGCAAGTGTATGCTTCATTGGGGAATGATAGCTTTGTAAGAAAAGCTTACCTATCGACATTACCGACTATCAGCATGGGGATAGACTTGTTTAATAATGCGAAGGTGAGAGGTATGAAACTGTATTACCGACTATCAGCATGGTGATAGACTTGACAAGGTAAAAAGAGTTTCAAAGGTTCGGTTAATATTATCGACTATCAGCATGGTGATAGACATGTTAAATAATATAACCAGAACAAAAGGGTTACCGACTACCAGCCTTGTGATAGTGGTTTTGAAGACATGATCAATTATCAGCCGAGTGATAAAATGATTCTGGAGACTTAGCTAGGGAAATTACTGGTTATTCAGCCTTGTGAACAGTAATAAGGCCCCGATTTGTCAAATGGTCTTCATGATTGATTTCCTGGAGAGGAAAAGTCTTTTGAAAGAGACATAAGCTGCTCAGATGATGAGGCTATTGCTTATTGTCTGTTTTTTCACGACTCTGTTTGAGGAATCGGAATTTGAATCTTTGGTAAAGACAAGGTTCTATCCATGAATGAATTGGAAAGAAACAGTCAAACAAGACTTTGTACCCATGAGGAATGAACTCAACTGGGTATTCTCTCCTTTGTTTTGAGAGGAGAAAACTAAAGCAACCTTCTTCCACGAGGAATGATCTCAGTGGGGAATTGGAGAAAGAAGATGTTCTTTCTGCTTATGGGTGACAACCTACTTGGAGAGATGACACGCCCATATCTGTTTCTTTTTCCTTTCTTTTTTTTTTTTTTTTTGTTTTTTTTTTCTCTTTTTTTTTTCTTTTTGGGATAGATATATCCTAAACAAGTGAATATGAAGCAACATTGAAAAATGCAAGAATGCATAAATGATGCAAATATGTATGAATGATGAATGTCATGAATGTAGCATGCATGCTGACAATACTGACAGACAAAAGAGCGTATACTGGAGAGGGACCGACGTCGCAATACAACCAGATACTTGGCAAATGTTCTTCAACACGGTGTAGATAACACGGGTGATGAATGGTGCTGCATGTTTTAAACTTCTCTGGGGAAGATAAGCATCTTTTCTCATTGAGATGAAAGAACTTCTTCACTGGAGATGGAAAATCTTCGTCACTGGGGATAAAAGACCTTCTTCACTGGGGATAAAAGACCTTCTTCACTGGGGATAGAAGAGCTTTTTTACCTCGAGGGGTAATTGCTTCAAGAATTCTTTACTGGGACCAGAATACCGTTGTTTCAACAATTTTCAGGGAGAATCCTTTTGTTCATCCTATGGAGACGACTGCTGATGTTCCTTCCGTTGTTCACAACTCAAAGGAAAATTTCGCTTTTATTTTAAAAAAATAAAAGTGAAGTAAATTCATTTAAAACTTATTTTTTCTTTTTTTGTTTCAAAAGTGAATAACACAATTAAAGCGTCATTTTGAAACTGAAGGAAATTAAAGATTGCAAACAAATGGGCACAAGGCTCAAATTTATTTAATAGGATGGTAATCAGCTAAAGGCGTGATTCCATAGAGTATTTACAAAAGTTGGAAATGGTAATTTATGCGGAAAAGGCTACATTGAAAGCAATAACCACTATTCCCTTAACAACTTTGAGTTCCAACTATGCTTGTCGCTTCAGATTGGCGACGATTTGATCGTAGATCCTTTGATGGAAAAAACGATTCAGGTGACGAAGTACGGACTGATGCAGTTACTTTGTCATAAATCCCTAATTTTTGCCTAGATTGCCCTTTCAGGTTTTCAATCTACCAGGATGAATTTTCTTCTGTTTATTGTCTCTAATTTTTGCCTGGACCGCCCTTTCGGGTTTTCAGTCCACCGAGACGCTCATTTTTGCCTAAGTCGCCCTTTGCGGGTTTTCGACTTACCGAGCTGTTCTTTTGTTCTTTTTTAGACAAAGTATTTCTTGACTGCATCAGCATTCACAGGATGTGGGAGTTCATCACCATCCATGGTTGCAAGAGTCATGGCGCCGCCAGAAAATGTTCTTTTGACAACATACGGGCCTTCGTAATTAGGAGACCATTTGCCCCTAGAATCTGGTTGAAAAGACAAGATCTTTTTAAGCACGAGGTCGCCTTCTTGAAATTCACGAGGTCGAACCTTTTTGTTGAAGGCTTGTTTCATCCTTGCTTGGTATAACTGTCCATGGCATAGAGCAGTCATACGTTTTTTTTCGATTAATTTCAACTGGTCGTATCTGCTTTGACACCATTCAGCCTCTGATAACTTAGTCTCCATGAGGACTCTCATTGATGGTATTTCCACTTCTACGGGGAGCACAGCTTCCATGCCGTATACTAGAGAAAAGGGAGTTGCCCCTGTTGAAGTACGCACTGAAGTACGGTACCCATGTAAAGCAAATGGCAGCATTTCATGCCAGTCTTTGTAAGTGACGACCATTTTCTGGACGATCTTCTTAATGTTCTTGTTGGCGGCTTCAACAGCGCCGTTCATTTTTGGTCTATAAGGAGAAGAATTATGATGCTCAATCTTGAATTCCTCACACAATTCTTTCATCATTTTGTTATTCAAGTTTGAACCATTGTCAGTAATGATCTTGCTGGGAATACCATATCGGCAAATGATGTTATTCTTGATAAACCTCACAACCACTTGTCTTGTAACATTGGCGTAAGATGCTGCTTCGACCCATTTGGTGAAGTAATCAATGGCTACCAAGATGAAACGATGACCGTTTGAAGCTTTTGGTTCGATCATTCCAATCATGTCGATCCCCCACATGGAAAAAGGCCATGGAGATGAGAGAACGTTGAGTAGAGTCGGTGGCACATGGATCTTATCTGCGTAGATCTGGCACTTGTGACATCTCTTCACGTGTTTATAACAATCAGATTCCATTGTCAACCAATAGTAACCTGCTCTTAAGATCTTTTTGGACATTGCGTGCCCATTTGAATGAGTTCCAAAGGACCCTTCATGCACTTCATGCATTAACATGTCTGCTTCGTGTCTATCCACGCATCTGAGCAAAACCATGTCGAAGTTTCTTTTGTATAGCACATCTCTGTTCAGGAAGAAACTGCCAGAAAGTCTCCTTAGAGTTTTCTTATCTTTGTTTGATGCCCCAAGTGGGTACTCTTGAGTTTGAAGGAAGCGTTTGATGTCGTGGAACCACAGTTTATCATCGACAACTGCTTCAGTTGCAAACACATAGGCGGGCCTTTCAAGGCGCGTGATTCTGACTGTAGGCATATCATTCCAATGATTGACTTTGAACATGGAAGATAGAGTAGCCAAGGCGTCTGCCATTCGATTCTGATCTCGAGGTATATGATGCAATTCAACCTTGTTGAAGAAAGTCAACAGACGTCTTGCATAATCTCTGTAAGGAATCAAACCAGGGTGGTAAGTTTCCCACTTGTCTTTGATTTGGTTGATCACAAGGGCTGAATCTCCATATATGTCCAGGATCTTGATCCTTAAGTCAATGGCTTCTTCGAGACCCATGATACAAGCTTCATATTCTGCGATATTGTTGGTGCAATCAAACAGCAATCTGGCGGAGAATGGGATATGAGTACCCTTGGGAGTGATGATGATTGCCCCAATTCCGTTGCCAAAAGCGTTTACTGCTCCATCAAAAATTAGGCCCCATCTTGATCCAAGCTCAGGACCTTCTTCTGGTAACGGCTCGTCACAATCTTTCATCTTCAAGTACAAGACATATTCATCAGGAAAGTCAAACTTGAGAGATTGATATTCATTGCTTGGTTGATGCGCCAAATGATCGGCGAGAATGCTTCCTTTGACCGCTTTTTGAGCACGGTATTCAATGTCATACTCAGATAGCAGCATTTGCCATCGGGCAATCCTTCCTGTTAAGGCAGGCTTTTCAAAGACGTACTTGATCGGATCCATTTTGGAGATTAACCAAGTAGTATTGTTGATCATGTATTGGCGGAGACGTTTTGAAGCCCAAGCCAAAGCACAACATGTTTTTTCGAGCATGGAGTAACGAGACTCACAGTCTGTGAATTTCTTACTCAAGTAATAGATGGCATGCTCCTTCTTACCGGTTTCATCTTGCTGTCCAAGCATACAACCCATGGATTCTTCTAACACAGTAAGGTACATGATTAATGGTCTTCCTTCAACTGGAGGGATCAATATTGGTGGTTCTAACAGGTACTCTTTGATACTGTCGAACGCTTTCTGGCAATCTTCAGTCCATACAACCCCTTGATCTTTGCGGAGAAGCTTGAAAATTGGCCCACATGTAGCAGTCATTTGAGAGATAAATCTGGAGATATAGTTCAATCGTCCAAGAAATCCTCTTACTTGCTTTTCAGTCTTTGGTGCAGGCATCTCTTGAATAGCTCTGACTTTGTCGGGATCTACTTCAATACCTCTTTGGCTGACAATGAAACCCAAGAGTTTTCCAGATCTAACCCCAAAAGTACATTTGTTAGGATTCAAGCGAAGCTGATATTTCCTTAGTCGTTGAAACAACTTCAAAAGGTATTCAATATGTTCTTCTTCTGTGCTGGACTTGGCTATCATGTCGTCCACATAAACTTCAATTTCTTTATGCATCATGTCATGAAAGAGAGTAGTCATTGCCCTTTGGTAAGTTGCGCCGGCATTCTTCAATCCAAACGGCATCACTTTGTAGCAAAAGGTACCCCATGGGGTGATGAAAGATGTCTTCTCCATATCTTCGGGAGCCATTTTGATCTGATTATAACCGGAGAACCCGTCCATGAAGGAAAAGACGTTGAACTTAGCGGTGTTATCAACCAGCATGTCGATATGAGGTAATGGAAAGTCATCTTTTGGACTGGCCTTGTTTAAGTCACGGTAGTCAACACACATTCTGACTTTGCCATCTTTCTTCGGAACTGGCACTATGTTAGCCAACCATTGAGGATACTCAGAGGTGACAAGAAAACCTGCATCGAGCTGTTTTTGAACTTCTACTTTGATCTTGTTAGCCATATCAGGGTGAGTCCTTCGCAATTTTTGCTTAACCGGCGGACATTCTGGCTTCAATGGCAAGTAATGCTGAACAATATTGGTATCCAACCCAGGCATGTCTTGGTAGGACCAGGCAAACACGTCAACATATTCTTTGAGAAGGTCTGTCAACTTACTCTTGATATCAGCATCAAGCAGTGATCCAATGGTCACTTCTTTTTTGTCTTCTTCAGAACCCAAGTTGATCTTTTCTAAAGGCTCTTTGTGAGGCAGAATGGCTCTTTCCTCGTGCTTAAGTAATCGAGAGATCTCGTCCGGGATCTCCTCTTCTTCCTCTTCTTCGGCTTTGAACACAGGAAACTCAAAGTTGGGAGAGGGCATAGGGTTATTGCATTCAATGGGTTTATCAATAGTAAATCTGCACATGTGATTTATATCTATTTCAGAAAATTTATGAATGCAAGAGTGTATGCAGATTTTTTTTGAAAAGTTTTTTTTTTATTTTGGTTTTTTAGGATTACCATTTCCAGAAAAAAGCAAAAAAATAAAACACATAGTGTTGGGAATTCAAAATGACGCTTTATTTATGATTCATTTTTGAAACAAAGCCCTAAACACAAACTCATTTGTCTTGGGCAGGACAAAGAGGGAAACTTTTAAAACAAAGCCCTATACACAAAGTTATTTGGGCGGAACATTTAAAAGCGAAGCCCTATAAAACATCTCTCTGCTTTGGGCAAGGCAGGAGGTCAAAATAACAGCGAGGTGATTACTTTGAGCGGCGAACAACATTCGGAACGTCGACAGCTTTCCAGTAGCAACGAACTCCTCTGTGTATTATGTATTCAGGAAAAATCTCCCCAGAATTGTCTTCAGTATTGACATCGACTGCTGGTCGAGCAGGATTCGAAGGTCCTGGTTTGTCAACCTTGTTCTTTGTAGAGTTGAAACGGTCTTCTTCTACTTCTTGAAGAGCATAAGACGAGTCACAATCTTCAGAATTTTCAGGATGTATTTCCCAGTCTTCAGGATGAAGAGACTCATTATCAGCGACACTTTCCGAGTCAACTGCGGGACCATCTTCCCCTTCATCTTCAAAAATGGCATTTATGTGATAATAACCACCTTCAGGATTATAAACCTTGGCAGATGCATTAAATCCGAAATCTTCAGTAATTTCAGGCTGCTGAGAAAATTGACAGGGCTGATAAACCTCTTCTGGTTGACTATCATATTCAAAGGAATCTCCCCATCCAGTTGGTTGGATATCTTCAATCGCAATCTTGTAACTTTCAGGTGCAGTGTATTTCACCATATAATCAAATTTTCCACTTGGTTGTCCCAAGGTGTCCCAGATTTCTGCAGGAACAGGCTCAGTTTCTTTGCCTTTGGGTTTCTCTGACGGAGGATATGGTTCTTCCTGAGATATGTATCCCGAGTCATTGAGATAACATTTCCATTCTTCTTCATCATTGGGTAAACCTTCTTCGATGCACTCTTCGATAAGGACATTAACCTCTTGAGGAATTGGGTTAAGGAACCCTCCACTATGGAACGTTTCTTTGATTGGACGAAGGGTTTCATCCTTCTTGGTGCAGTTTGAGAATGTTGGTGAACATCCGAGACCTGCTCTAGTTTCATTCTTGGTAGGGATCACAACTTGCCCCCAGCCAGTGGTAGTTCCATCTTTCACTACTTTTACTGCCTCTTTATATGAAGAAATTGATGCTTTCTTTTTGGAAGATTCGTCTTCTAAAGAGAGACCTTGGAACTGAGTTCCTTCCACATCATCAGCACTGATGAAAGAGAAATTGGATAAATGGCTCACCATCAAGGCTTGTTCTCCACTTATCGTTACCAATTTTCCATTTGTTACAAATTTCAACTTTTGGTGGAGCGTAGAAGTTACTGCCCCTGCTTCATGGATCCATGGTCGTCCTAACAGACAGCTATAAGCAGCTTGAATGTCCATGACCTGGAAGGTGATTTGAAATGTATGTGGACCAATTGTCATGGGAAGGTTGACTTCGCCGATAACAGATTTTCGCGATCCATCAAATGCTTTGACTACCACACCACTGAATTTCATAGGCATTCCTTGGTAAGACAAACGAGCAAGAGTCGTCTTTGGCATAACATTCAAGGAAGATCCGGTGTCTACTAACACATTGGACAAAGAGTCTGACTGACAATTCATAGAAATGTGCAAAGCAAGATTGTGATTTCTACCCTCCTCGGGGAGTTCTTCATCACAGAAGCTTAAATTGTTGCAAGCTGTTATGTTGGCTATTATCCCATCAAAGTGATCAACAGTCACATCATGGTCTACAAAAGCTTGATCTAAGACCTTCATCAGGGCTTCCCTGTGGGCTTCTGAATTCAACAGCAATGAAAGTATTGAGATTTTTGAAGGAGTCTGCATAAGCTGATCCACAATCTTATATTCACTTCTTTTGATAAGCTTCAAAATTTCATCAAAATCGGGATTGACATTGGTTCCACTGGATTGACCAACATCAGTGTTTGGATTACTGACAGGAGTTTCCACAAGATTCTCTACTGGTGTATTGACAGGATTTTGCCCGGTAACAGGAGCAACAGGCTGCTTTGGAGGTAGCGGAGTATACACACGTCCACTTCTTGTTACACGACTCACATCAGCAATGTTTACAACAGATGAAAGAGTAGGCAAAGGAACTTCTTGTCCGTCCTTTATCATTGTGGCATTGTAGTTGTATGGAACTGCCTTGTCAGAGTCATAAGGAACAGGTCCAGGTAGACAAATGATCAAAGGAGCAATAGGAACCTTCGGCTTGTTGTAAGTAACTTCCATGCGCTCAGGCATGTTGAAATGAGGAACGATGACGTTAACTGTAGGCATTTCCGAGTTGATATCTGAGACTAAAAGCTCATGCGGATAACATCCTATCATGTTAACTTCATTTTCATCCCTATTTCTGTAGATCTCAATAGTACCATTATCTAGCAAAACTTGGAGATCTCTTCTCACAATCGAACACCCGTGAGGATCCACACAACATATTCTACAGGAACCGTATTGATGTTGGCGAAAATTCTGCCCCCGACAAAGAGTGGCGTGCATTTGTACCAAATCTGCTCTTGAGAAGTTGATATTATAGATTCGGTATTGGCCAGGACATCCATATACCATGTTTACAACATGCCCTCCATGATTGGGCAGCGGATTTGCTTGCACATTAGGATTCAAATTTCTGAAAGAGAGGAGATTAGATCTAACCAACCTCTGAACTTCATATTTCAAAGCTATGCAATGCTCAAGATCATGGCCAGGTGCCCCTTGATGATAAGGGCATGAGACTTCAGCTCTGTACCACCATGGGAGTCTCTCAGGTACTGGTGGTGGTGCTTTAGTTTGAATAAGACCTCTTTCAATCAAAGCAGGGTACAATTCTGTGTAGGTCATCGGAATCGGATCGAACTGTGGAGCTCTTTGTACTCGATTCTGATTATTGTTTAACTGCTGAGCCTGTTGTCGAGGCTGTTGTTGTTGGAACTGAGGAGTGAATCCTGGATTCGGTGTTGTGTTAACGACTGGTGTGATAGAAGCAACCTGTCGTTGACGATTGACATTTCCTCTTGGCTTTCCTTGGGATACCATGTCAACACTTTGTTCTTTCTTCTTTGGGAAACCACTTCCAAACTTTTTGATTCCGCTCGAAGATCCTTCTTTAGTCAGACGTCCGGTTCGGACTCCTTCTTCTAGACGCATCCCCATGTTTACCATTTCGGTGAAATCACTTGGAGCACTAGCAATCATGCGTTCATAGTAAAACGGACCGAGAGTATTCAAGAAGATCTTTGTCATCTCTTTCTCTTTTAATGGTGGATTAATCTGAGCAGCAGTTTCTCTCCATCGTTGGGCATACTCTTTGAAAGCTTCATGGTCTTTCTGAGCCATGGATCGGAGCTGATCTCTGTCTGGAGCCATATCCGAGTTGTACTTGTATTGTCGGACAAAGGCCTCACCTAGGTCATTGAATGTTCGAATATTAGTGCTATCCAAGCCTGTGTACCACTTCAGTGCGGCACCAGTTAAACTGTCTTGAAAGTAATGGATGAGCAACTGATGATTATCTGCATAAGTAGACATCTTTCTGGCATACATCACAAGATGACTTTGCGGACAAGAACTGCCTTTGTACTTCTCAAAGTCTGGGACCTTGAATTTAGCTGGTATTTGTACACTGGGAACCAAACATAGCTCCTGGGCATTCTTTCCAAACAAATCTTTTCCCCGAATAGCTTTGACTTCCAGCTGAATCTTGTTGAATTGTTCTTGGAGATCTCCTACAAGACTTCGCTGATTTGTGCTATCACCCTGATCATGATAAATCTCATTGTCTCCGTAAGGAACAGTGTGAACCATAGGAGTCGGAACCGTCATAGTGGGTTGAGAAAGTGCCATAGTGACTTGAGAAAAAGTTACCCCCGAATGTGGAATAAACGCCGAACCCTGTGCAGCAGGCGCTTCAGTTGTGGATGTTTGAACCCCAGAAACATTATGGCGGAAACCTGTACCAAAGCTAAAAGGCGTGCCCCAACCTTCTGGCATGGAGAAAGATGGAATGCCGAATGCAACCGTAGAAACTGGAGTAGTGACTTCAGATGTTACTGTTGCTTCACTGTTGGGTGGCGGCGGCTGATTCTGTGCGGCCATTAAAGAGTCAACCAGAGTAGTGAGACTTTCCAATTTTTCCTGAAGAGTGGTCACTGTACTACGAAGCTCAATATTCTCTTGTTCAGAGTGTTCCATTACTCTTCTTCTATTTGAACGAGTATTGTATCTGTGATCTGATTGCGAGCGCGGTCGAGAAACTTTGAGACGCGACAGCTTGACGATCTATTGGAGAAAGATCCAAAAGATAAGACTCTATACAACAGACTCGATATGCAGAATGATGTATGCAAAAAAAGTTTATGATTTTTTTCCAAATATTTTAAAGATTATTTCCTTGCAAACATTTGAACACAAGCAAATCTTTTATTCATTCATTTTTTTTTATTGCAATAATGGGAAATGTTATAACATTGGAGCGTAGCTCCTTACAAAAGCAAATGATAAATAAAAAGCTAAACAATCCTAAGCATCTTCATCAGACGAAGAACCAAATGCATTGTGCAGCTTGAGCTTCATGATTTCTTTCCCATAGTAAGCTTTCAATTCGGCCTTTTCGGTCTTTAGCTTGTCAACAATATTCTTCCAATCGTCAGGAGTTGGAGCGTTGCTTGTTGAATCTTCAGGTTTTTTCTTGCTTTCTTTGATGTACCTCTTGATTGCAGCGTCTTTCTGACGAATCTTCTCATCTTTACTCATGAGCCATCCATCTTGACAGTAGAGAGTTTCTTCGTGATCTTTCACTTGTTTCTTCAACCTTCTGTTTTCCATATCGGTCCTACGAAACTCGTGCTCCCAAGCATTTTTCTCTAACCTCATCTTGGCTAAAGTGTCTTGGTATTCCTTCATAGTGGGAATGGGAATATTGGGTAGTTGAGATACCACAAGAGACATGGGTTTTTCATAATCATAAGGCATTTGAAACTCCTTTGCTCTTTTCTTTACCCAGCAGGTGTAGGCGTCCGTAGCAATGCAATTCCTTTCCTCACCTTTTTCTTTCCATCGGACGTCGTACCAAGCTCTCATCATTCTTGTCTTCAACCTTTGAGGATCTTCCCTTTCTTGATAGAAGTAGCTTTCTACTGCGAGACCAACAGGTTTAACTGAATTTGCATACCCGAGTTGTCGTCGGGCTAAGATCGGATTGTAGTTAATTCCTCCTTGTGTACCAATGAGAGGTACGTTGGCGAATTCTCCGCAACTATCAATGGTTTCTGTACCGCAGCGAGCCAAGGTATACCAACGGATATCATTATTAGTAAGAGACATAAGTCTTCGAGGCCAACGCAGACCTTCTCGGTTTTCTGTGAAAATAGGAGACTCAGGTAAGTGTGAAACAATCCATTTGAACAACAAAGGTGCACAACATACAATGATTCCACCGCCTTGGCGATTCCTATGATGGACAGAGAAATACATGTCACCAAGTAAAGTCGGAACAGGATTTCCAATCAGAAAAATCTTTATGGCATTGATATCAACAAAGTTGTCGATATTGGGAAACAGAACCAACCCATAGATGAGCAAGGCTAGTATAGCTTCAAAAGCTATCATGCTACTAGTTTCGATGAAATCAAAGGCTTTCTTTATCAGGAAGTGTGAGGTTAAACCCGGGAGGTTCCCTTTGGTAGTCCAATTACTCTCTACTTCAGATTTCTTCAAATGGGTACTTGCTGCAATGACGTGTGACTTAGGAATGGCTTCCAAACCATTGAAGGGTATTTTGTCAGACACAGGGATACCCAAAAGATTGACATATTCTTCCAAGGTTGGTACCAACTGGTAGTCTGGAAAGGTAAAACACCGGTAGACGGGATCATAGAACTGAACCAAAGTTTTGAGAAGTCCTTCATCAACATGAGTGTTCAGGATAGGCAAAAGTTTTCCATAACTTTTCCTAAAATTGGAAGGATTTTGTACAGAAGATGCTAACTCTATCAGTTTTCCCACATCAGGCGCTTTGAAACCGTATTTCTTGGTATGCCTTTTTACTTCTTCCATGACTAAATCCTAAAATGTTTGCAAAGAAAATTTCTCTAAATCTTTGGAACAACCATGCTTTTATGAAAAAAAAATGGGTTTTTTTTGAATGTATGAATGCGTGGAAGCATGAATGCCACATATTCAAACATGGTAAAACAGACATGGTAATGGTAACGCAAACATGGTACACAAACATGGTAATTCAAACATAGTACACACAGGTTCAAAGGTCCAGCGTCACGAGCATGAGGTCAGAGAACCAAATAGGGATAGATCTAGTTAATCACCTGTACAACATGTTCTACTGATACGTCAGAGTCTACATTTTTCTTTCGGATATTACCGGCTTTCACAACTAAACTGATGAGCCAGAAATATTCTCAAGAAAAACTCGTCTGAGTGTGGTTCTCCGCATGACAACTATCCAAGTCTTCACCTGGATCGTTTCTGCACCACGTCCTAATAAGGCCAGGATGGGTTGGGGTTCTACGGCCAACTCAGCTTCTACAGTTCAATGCGGCAATAATGTCTTCGCTACGAAAGCATGCTAAACATATATTACCAACAAGGAACCTCCACTGAGCGGAAGGATTCTCAAGTGCGCCTGCACATGACTATACCCTCCACCTAATTTCTTATGTGTACTTAATCCGGGTTAGGATTTGTCCATAATGTATCACTTGTAACAGAACCACACAAGTAACAGAACCAAAGAATCACACATGTAACAAAAATTAAAATAAAAACAATAATTAGAAATAACCCTTCCTTTGGAAATAACCTAGGTTTCTATAAAAACCCCAAATCCAAACTAAGATTTCTCATCCATAAACAAATCTATAAGTTTCTAACTAGAACCCACCTCGATTACGAGTCGTTGATGACAGAGATGAGTTGATTCGGCGGAGAAATGATCGAATCCAAGCTTTTTCCTCTTCACAAGTTTCTCTTCCTCTTCTCCTCCTTCTCTCTACTTTATCTCTCTATCTTTCTCTTCTTGTTGCAAATGTGAGGAAAGAAAATGGAAAAAGATATAAGTAAAGCATCATTAAGTCAGTACCGCTAACTTAAGCGTCCAAAATGTCTATAATGCACCAATTAATAAAACCTCAGTGTCAGCTAATAACATTAGAGCATTTTATTAAATACGGGGTATTACATCCTCCCCCCCTTAAATAGAAATTCCTCCTCGAATTTAAGAATTACCTGAAAAGGTGAGGGTAAGCATCCCGCATTTCCGATTCAAGCTCCCATGTAGCATCACCCGGATGTGTCACATCCCACTGAACCTTAACAAGAGGAATCTCCTTGTTTCGCAACACTTTAGTCTCTCTTCCCACGATACGGCTCGGTAAGGGTTCAAAAGTCAAATCTGATTCTATCTCAACTGCATCTGGTAACACTGGCTGAAGAGGATCGGGAATAAACTTCCGTAGTTGAGACACGTGAAAAACATCATGCATTTCTGATAGAGAAGGTGGTAAGGCTAAACGGTAAGCTACTTCACCAACCCTTTCTAGAATCTCATACGGTCCCACGTATCTCGGACTTAACTTCCTCGACTTAAATGGTCCTTTCAATCTCAATCTTGGAGTAACCTTCAAGAATACATGATCATCTTCCACAAACTCCAAAGGCCTCCTACGGTTATCCGCATAACTCTTATGACGATCCTGTGCTTGCTTAACCTTCTCACGAATCATTCTAATCTTGTCCGTGGTCTCTTGAATAATTTCGGGTCCCAAAATCCTATCATCACCAACTTCTAACCAACACAACGGTGTCCTACATTTCCTCGCATACAATGCTTCATAAGGTGCCATACCAATACTTGCATGGTAACTGTTATTATACGCAAATTCAATCAATGGTAAAAGCTCCTTCCAATTTCCTCTACTTTCAAGCACACAAGCTCTTAACATATCTTCCAAGGTTTGTATCGTTCGTTCCGTTTGACCGTCCGTTTGAGGGTGGTTCGACGTGCCCAAACACAATTTAGATCCCATAGCTTGTTGAAAAGCTCCCCTAAACCTCGAAGTGAACTTTGGATCTCTATCCGACACAATACTAGAGGGCACACCATGCAACTTCACAATTTCTGCAACAAATAACTGTGCAAGATGACTTGGCTTGTAAGTAGTCTTCACGGCTAAGAAATGTGCAGATTTCGTCAATCGATCTACAATCAACCAAATAGAATCGTATCCACCTTGAGTACGAGGTAATCCAACCGTAAAATCCATTGAAATATTATCCCACTTCCATATTGGAATCTCTAGTGGTTGTAACAATCCACCTGCTCTTTGATGTTCAATCTTTACTTGTTGGCACACCGCACACTCCGATACATACACCGTGACATCTCCCTTCATTCCAGACCACCAATAATCTCTTTTCAAATCTTGATACATTTTTGAAGAACCAGGATGTATGGTGAAAGCACCTTTGTGAGCCTCATCCAAGATCCTTCTTTTCAACAACGCATCGTCCGAAACGCAAATCCTCTGGTTAAACATAATCACTCCATCTGTAGCTCGTGCAAAACATGGCTGAACCAACACCTCTTGTAACTTAGCATCTGACACTTGTGCTTGTTGAATGAAATTTCTCAAAATGGAATTAACATTCAAGTTTCCCATCAACACTCCATTTTGGGTCCAAACAAATTGAAGGTTGAGATCTCGGAATCTTTCCAATAATGCATATTCTAACATCATCAATTCTGCCATTTTTAACACCTTCCGACTCAATGCATCCGCCACTTTATTTGCTTTGCCTGGATGATACTTTAAGTCAAAATCATAATCCTTCAAGTATTCCATCCACCGTCTCTAGCGCATGTTCAACTCCTTCTGATCGAATAGGTACTTCAAACTCTTGTGGTCACTGAACATCTCAAAATGAACTCCATACAAGTAATGACGCCATACCTTTAGGGTAAAAAAAACCGCAGCTAATTCCAAATCATGAGTTGGATAATTCTCTTCGTGAACCTTTAACTGTCGAGATGTATATGCTACCACCTGACCATCCTGCATCAATACTCCTCCCAATCCTTTCTTAGAAGCATCGCAAAATACCTCATAGGACTTATTTAGATCAGGAGCGATTAAAACAGGAGCAGTCGTCAATCTTTCCTTCAAGCCCATGAAACTCTGTTCACACCCCGAATCCCAATCATAAGGACACTCCTTTCGGGTAAGTCTAGTCATTGGTAAAGCCAATTGAGAAAACCCTTTAATAAATCTTCTGTAGTAGCCGGCTAAGCCCAAGAAACTTCGGACTTCTGAGACATTACTCGGTCTCTCCCAATTAATTACCGCTTCAATTTTTGACGGGTCCACTGCCACACCTCCTTGAGATATGACATGACCAAGAAATCTTACCTCCGTCATCCAAAATTCACACTTGCTCAACTTAGCAAATAATTGATTTTCTAGCAATACCGACAGAACAATCCTCAGATGTTCTTCGTGCTCTTGTGGAGTACGAGAATAGATAAGAATGTCATCAATACAGACTACCACAAATTGATCTAAGTAAGGCTGGAATATCCGATTCATATATTCCATGAAAACAGCTGGAGCATTCGTCACACCGAAAGGCATTACCAAGAATTCATAATGACCATAACGGGTTCTAAAGGCAGTCTTTGGCACATCTGATCTCTTCACACGGATTTGGTGATAACCTGACCGCAAATCAATCTTCGAGAACACGCAGGCTCCTTTCAATTGATCTAACAGGTCGTTTATCCTAGGTAAAGGGTATTTGTTCTTGATAGTGGCTTTGTTCAACTGACGATAATCAATACATAGTCTCATCCCACCATCCTTCTTCTTTACTAACAACACTGGAGCTCCCCACTGTGAGACACTAGGTCGCACAAAATGTTTAGCCATCATCTCCTCCAATTGCCCCTTCAATTCTCTTAATTCAAGCGGTGTCATCCGATACGGAGAAACGGATATAGGAGCCGTTCCCGGTATCAGGTCAATAGAGAATTCCACTTCCCTTTACGGAGGAAGAGAAGTGACATCCTCAGGAAAAACATCAGGAAATTCTCTAACAACAGCAATTTGTGAAACCTCTAACTTGTCACCCGTCTCCTCAGTAAGAACCAACAGAACAGACTTCTCTTTCTCAAATAAGAAATTAATCATGCCTACCGTACCTTCCAGTATAGTAGTCAAAACATCTTTTGGAGTAGCTTCTTCAGATGGAATAATGATTAACTTCTCTTCACACCCAATGAATACGGAATTAGCAGAAAGCCAATCCATTCCCAAAACAACATCTATTTTCTTAAGTGGCAAACAAATAAGATCAATCTGGAAATTTCTACCACCCACAGATAAGGCACAATTGTCACACACCAACGGTGTCTCGACCATCTCATCCATAGCAGTAGTAACCGCCATAGGAGGAAACAAAGAAATAGCTTGCAACCCAAGTCGCTTCATACATTGCAATGACACAAAAGAGTGTGTGGCTCCACAATCAAATAGCACAAAACAAGAATGCCCATTAATGAAACACGTACCCACAATCAAAGAGTGTTTTGTTTCTTTGAAGTCTTGTTGTTTTGAAAGAGTTTTCTGTACAAAGAAAAACTGTATAAGAAAAAAGAGTGGGTCTTATACTCTCTAATATTCGAGAGGCCCCACATCGTTTTGAAAATCAGTTGATCAATAAAAAAGATTTAATCAATAGTTTCCTTTGAGAATCAAAAAGAAATGGTTTATCGTTTTTGAAAAGAATCACGATCGCTTGTTTTAAAACGATTTGAATTTTGAAAGGAATCAAATTAATCAAAATAAACAAAGAGGTTATCCTCAATTAACACTTAGATGATTAGGGTTTGCTCCAAAAATATTTACAAGTGATTAAGTTTGAAAAATCAAGTGAAAAACAATATTTAAAAGTATTAAAAACATTTAAAACATGTCATTTTAAACCTATTTAAAAATGTATTAAATAAATCTTTTTTTGTGATTTTTTTTGATATTCATAAAATATATGTGTTAAATAAAGAGTGTACAAAAAATGAATGAAAAATGAATTAATTTGATGTGTTAATTAATTAATTAAAGTTGTAAAAAAAATGAAGAAAAACAAGTGTTAAAAAAAATGGTTTGGTCCCTAGAGGACTTGAACTCGTGACCCTAAGGTCACCAACCAAAACAATAACCAGCTGAGCCACGCTTGTGGCTTGTTAGTAATACGCGCTTGGTAGAATATATTACTCAACTGAATTTCAAAACTTATGAACCAAAAAACGCGCCAAGAACACAATCCCAATTTGAATTTGAATTTTCTGAAAACTGAACCAAATTGATCAAGTGAAGGGTCTAACTCACTCGTTTTTTCATAAGGATCATGATGGTGGTCTTTAATTGCATTTATTTTCACTCTAAGGCTATCAATTTTCTGATGAACACGAAGAACCCTAATTCTATGATTCAATCTGAAATCGTGTATGTGCAAGTTATGATGCAATTGATTGAGGGTTAATGATCCTCATGTGTGCAGAAATGAGATGGTATGTTCATATTTCATTTATGATGCGTGGAGAGTAGATTTTGAAGTTCAAGTGCACTTACCTCAAAAACGGCCAAACTGAGAATTGGATTTTGATCTGGAGGTGTTACAGATGCTTTGTATCAATCTGAATAGCTTCTATGATGATTATGGAAGGTGTCTGGATGTCTGGAACAAGTTGAATTCATCTGAGCATGGCCATGGCACCCGATCTGCAGTTGCTTCAAGTATGAATCGAATTTGAAGATGGAGATGTTTCAGATCATATGTGAGTGTTTGGATAGTTCATATGTGATATATATGAGGTGTTGGAAGTGTTAGTTTGGACAGAAATGATCTTGAATGGATTTTGGCATGATAAGGCCATGGTTATGCATATTTGAGAAGTGAGGTAGTGATTTTGAGCTTGAGGTGTTTTTGGGGTGTATGAGTGGTTCAAACAAGTTTCAAATGATGTTTATGAGTTGTGGGAGGCATCATTTTGCTCAGAACTTCAAAGGTTTAGAGGTTGAGCATTTTACCTCTTTGAAACTTAAGAAACTTGCCATTCAAGAAAGAAGAGAGAAAACCTATAATTGTGAGGTTTTGGTGTGAATTGAAGAGTGATTTGAACCTCTATTTATAGGCCAAAGTTTCTGAATACAAAGCTCTTGCAAGTTGATCAAGAATGATGATTTGGCTTAAGAGATAAAATGGAATCTTTCACATTAAATGCAAATGGTTAAAAGTGACTTAACCATGGTTATTTCTCAAGCTTCTTATCCTCTTCCATTCTGATCTCAAATCAGAAAATATCTACCAATTATTGCATCTATGCATCATTACTTGGATCATTTGGCAAAATGGTTCATAACTTAGTGAAAATGGCTTGAAATTTCAAGTGAAAAGTTCACTAATGTCAAAATTCAAAACCATAGCTACACTCCATATTTTTTCATGCTCTTGGACATTTTGGAAAGCTCATGTTACACACTTCAAAAGCCTAGTTGAAAGTTTCTTCAAGACCTTTAAGGAAATGGGTGAAAAAGATCCATGAACTTTGAAGAAAATGAAGTTTTAAGTGAAATTTTCATAAGATGCCAACTTTGAAGCTCCATATCTCTTAAATGGTTGATCTTATGGAAAAAAATTATATGTGTCAAAGTTGTTTATTGGATCAAAATCTACAACTTTCATGTTGGAAGTTTTTTTCAGTTTGTAGGTGAAATTTTGAGAAATTCCCTTTCAAAGTTTGGAAAAAAAACCATGGAAAACACTTAGAAATTTTTCTAAGTATGGAAAGTCAAACTTTGACTTTTTGATTCTTGATTGATTTTCTTGATTTCTCTTGATCAAATGACTTCATATATTATATATTGATGATTTAAAACTTCAAAAGTCATGGTTGACCCAATTTCCCCAAAAGTCAATGGTGATCTTGTACAGTTGACTTTTTCAGACGAATCGCGTTTCTGGAGTTTTCAATGAAACAGGCTATCCTCATCAAATGAATGGTATGAATGGATCACATTGAAGCATTAGAGGATATTGAGCCATGGTTTGAGTTGTGGCACCATGTCCTGATTAAAAAGTCAGTTGTTCAGTGTATTAGGTCAAAACCCTAATTGTCGACCTGATGAAATTGATGACTGTGGATCTTGAATTGAGATGTAATTTCCATTGGATTTTGTCATAGGGATTATTTGAGGATGATTGAAACCTTTGATTGGCTTCCTGGGGATTTTTAGGGTTTCCCAAATGTGATCCCTGATTTTGGTCCCTGATAGTTCAAAACCCTAATCTGATGATTTGAAATTTCACTGTTGATCAATCCTTGTGTAGGAGATGTTATTAGCCAATGGATTAGGTCAAAATGATGCACTTGAGGTCTTGATATCATGTCCCAAGCCATTAGGTCAAATTCTGAGTAAAAGTCAAGAGTATGTTGTCTTCAGTCAAAACCCTAATTCAGTCGATTCAGAGCCTTTGAGCTTGTTGAAATGAATCTCTGAGGACCAAATGTTGATTGTTGATGAATATGATTCATTTGAAATGAAGGGAGAACAAAACCCTAATTGATTGTTACTTGTACTGATGAGTGATTTCCTGATCAAATCCTGCTGAGTCACAAGTAGCACACACAAGCTATGCAATTTGTTAGAGATGCAAATGATGCATATGCAGATGATATGAGGTGGTATCTTAGGTCAAAAATTGGGGTATGACACACATATCTAACAAATCCTAGATTTCCTCACTTATCATTTATTCATTTAACAAATGAAGTTATTCAAACCTCTTTGATATATATACATATATAACAAAGGCATACCAATCCACATGCAATAGGACTCAACCAAACAATTAACATCATTGTCTGTAAACAATGATAAATTATCACAATTATAAGGAAATCACTCATCATACTAAAAGTATACAGTTCACATATTTCGAACGATAAAATGATCCAAGGACTCAAACAACTTCCCAATTCGCGATTAAATAATTTCCCCTTTTTCTCCCTAAACCTACACTATTAGAAAGTACATGCTTCTAGCTCTAAACTGCTTCGAACGACGACTAAAACAGAGTTACAGTTCGAAAGTTACGATCGAAACAGTTTTATGTTATTGAACTAAAATTCTGGTTAAGGAAGCTTCAGTTCGCGCCGCACAACAGCTTGGTCGCGCCGCGAACCTCTGGCAGTAGCTAACCCCAAAATTTCTCATAGTGATCGCGTCGCGAAGCCTTGTTTGCGCCGCGTATTGTTGGCAAAACCTAACCTCCTAAAAACCTGCATAGCTCGCGCCGCGTAGCCCTTGTTCGCGCCGCGAAGCGCGCGAGAACTGAGTTCTCAGCTCTGTTTCTCACACAATCCTCATGGTTCAAACCAGCCAATTTCATTCCAAACCTGTTCTAAATCATACCAATGCATAGAAACAACATATATATGATATACTTGTGGATTACAAACACTTATTCATGGATATTGATGAATTTGGTTCAAAACCTAGGTTTCTATAAAAACCCCAAATCCAAACTAAGATTTCTCATCCATAAACAAATCTATAAGTTTCTAACTAGAACCCACCTCGATTACGAGTCGTTGATGACAGAGATGAGTTGATTCGGCGGAGAAATGATCGAATCCAAGCTTTTTCCTCTTCACAAGTTTCTCTTCCTCTTCTCCTCCTTCTCTCTACTTTATCTCTCTATCTTTCTCTTCTTGTTGCAAATGTGAGGAAAGAAAATGGAAAAAGATATAAGTAAAGCATCATTAAGTCAGTACCGCTAACTTAAGCGTCCAAAATGTCTATAATGCACCAATTAATAAAACCTCAGTGTCAGCTAATAACATTAGAGCATTTTATTAAATACGGGGTATTACATCCTCCCCCCCTTAAATAGAAATTCCTCCTCGAATTTAAGAATTACCTGAAAAGGTGAGGGTAAGCATCCCGCATTTCCGATTGAAGCTCCCATGTAGCATCACCCGGATGTGTCACATCCCACTGAACCTTAACAAGAGGAATCTCCTTGTTTCGCAACACTTTAGTCTCTCTTCCCACGATACGGCTCGGTAAGGGTTCAAAAGTCAAATCTGATTCTATCTCAACTGCATCTGGTAACACTGGCTGAAGAGGATCGGGAATAAACTTCCGTAGTTGAGACACGTGAAAAACATCATGCATTTCTGATAGAGAAGGTGGTAAGGCTAAACGGTAAGCTACTTCACCAACCCTTTCTAGAATCTCATACGGTCCCACGTATCTCGGACTTAACTTCCTCGACTTAAATGGTCCTTTCAATCTCAATCTTGGAGTAACCTTCAAGAATACATGATCATCTTCCACAAACTCCAAAGGCCTCCTACGGTTATCCGCATAACTCTTATGACGATCCTGTGCTTGCTTAACCTTCTCACGAATCATTCTAATCTTGTCCGTGGTCTCTTGAATAATTTCGGGTCCCAAAATCCTATCATCACCAACTTCTAACCAACACAACGGTGTCCTACATTTCCTCGCATACAATGCTTCATAAGGTGCCATACCAATACTTGCATGGTAACTGTTATTATACGCAAATTCAATCAATGGTAAAAGCTCCTTCCAATTTCCTCTACTTTCAAGCACACAAGCTCTTAACATATCTTCCAAGGTTTGTATCGTTCGTTCCGTTTGACCGTCCGTTTGAGGGTGGTTCGACGTGCCCAAACACAATTTAGATCCCATAGCTTGTTGAAAAGCTCCCCTAAACCTCGAAGTGAACTTTGGATCTCTATCCGACACAATACTAGAGGGCACACCATGCAACTTCACAATTTCTGCAACAAATAACTGTGCAAGATGACTTGGCTTGTAAGTAGTCTTCACGGCTAAGAAATGTGCAGATTTCGTCAATCGATCTACAAAGATTGGCATGAAATGCTCCCGTATGCTCTTCATGGTTACCGTACATCAGTACGTACTTCGACTGGAGCAACTCCTTTCTCCCTTGTATATGGCATGGAGGCAGTCCTACCTATAGAGGTTGAGATTCCATCAATGAGAGTTTTGATGGAGGCAAAATTAACAGAAGCCGAGTGGTGTCAAAGCAGATTCGATGAATTGAACTTAATCGAGGAAAAGCGCATGACAGCTTTATGCCACGGACAGCTATATCAACAAAGAATGAAGAAAGCTTTCGACAAAAAGGTTCGACCTCGCACAATCAAAGAAGGCGACCTTGTACTCAAAAAGATTCAATCTTTTCTCACAGATTCGAGAGGGAAATGGACTCCCAATTATGACGGCCCCTACGTGGTCAAGAGAGTTTTCTCAGGAGGAGCCTTAATACTCACGACTATGGATGGAGAAGAATTCACCCGTCCTGTGAACGTCGACGCAGTCAAGAAATACTTCGCCTAAATAATTAAAAGAACAGCTCGCTAAGTTGAAAACTCGCAAAGAGCGGCTTAGGCAAAAAAGAGTATCTCGGTGAATCGAAAACCCGAAAGGGCGATTCAGGCAAAAGTTAGAGACATAAAAAAATAAATAATCAATCCCGGTAAACTTAAAACCCGAAAGGGGTAGTTTACGCAAAAGTTAGGGATATATGGCAAGTAACTGTGTTCAGGACACACTTGATCATTCAAAATCCATAGCGGAGTATTCATCAGCAGTAGGTCATCTTCTACGAAGCACGAATACAGCGCGACTTGGAGTGGAAGGGAAAGATAATGGTCGTCACGTTTCATCGTAGCCCTTTTCCCGAAAATTACCAATTTCCAACTTTTGTAAATACTCCGTGGAATCAAGCATTTGGCTGATTACCATTCCATATATAATAATTTGAGCCTTGTGCTTTTCCTTTGCAATCTAGTCTTATTCAGTTTCTTGAAATGCATTTTAAATTTAAACAGTCATTTTCTTGAAACAAATGTTTTCATAAAATAAAATGAATTTACTTGCAAAAATAAAGGTGAAATTTCTTTCTGAGGTTTGCAAACAGTAGGAAGAATGCAAACAGTTGCTCCGAGAACGGTTGAGACTCCGGGAACCTATATTTCCCCATGAGGTCGCTTTGCAAACATCTCCCGATGACGGATCTTCACTTCAATTCATATTACTTACTTCGGACAGCGGACAACTAATAACCAGATATTCCCGACAGAGTTCGAACTCCAAGAAGAGGACATCTTCTGATCAACAAGAATTCAAGAAGTATCATTAGGATTTTACATCCGCGACAATTCTATTCACACTCACTTTACATTTTATAATTGTCATAATGTTCATGCATACATTACATCACAACTGCATAGTCAAATTAGGCTTTTAATCGTGAGAATGCCCGAGTCATGAGGGCATGAACTCCAGTTTCCCCTGCAAGTCCTGGAGAAACCTTTTCCTGCAAGACAACGATCCATGTAGAGAGATTTCCCCAAGCAAGTCAACAGATGGTAGTCTCCCTCAAGGAGATAGTTTGTTCACTTTTGGAATTCCTTTGCCGAGATTCTCCTGCAAAGCAACATTCAACAGTCTTTTTCAGATAAGATAGTCTGCTTCGCATTTTGGGCTTCCCCAAAAGTTTGGCATTTCCCCAGCAAGGTCGAGAGATGCCACCTTCTTTTTCGTCAAAGAAAATAATTCAGAATCTCCCAGCAGATCGACAAATGATTCCCCCGCAGAATCAGTGAATGGTAGTCTTCATCCAGAAGATAGTTCATGATCCCCAGCGGAGTCAACAAATGGTAGTCTTTCCCCAAGGAAAGACAGTTTGTCTGTTAAATACTCAAGAGATCGACAAATGGCACCAATCGACGAATGGCAGTTTTCACCCCGAAAACAGTTTGTCTGCCTTCAAAACAAAGTCATTAGCCCCTCAAAAAGCATGGGCCCATATGACAATCTTTCAAGGATGCCAGGTCAAAAAGGGAAGATGGCAAAGTTTCTTTATTACCGTCAAATGGTATCTCATCTCCAAGTGCTGATGAGAAGTTTGATGAGGAAACAAACCCTTAAAGTTTCTTTATTACCGTCAAATGGTATCTCATCTCCAAGTGCTGATGAGAAGTTTGATGAGGAAACAAACCCTTGAAGTTTCTTTATTTACCGTCAAATGGTATCTTACCTCCAAGTGCTGGTAAGAAGTTTGATGAGGAAACAAATCTTTGAAGTTTCTTTATTACCGTCAAATGGTATCTCATCTCCAAGTGCTGATGAGAAGTTTGATGAGGAAACAAATCTTTGAAGTTTCTTTATTTACCGTCAAATGGTATCTTACCTCCAAGTGCTGGTAAGAAGTTTGATGAGGAAACAAACCTTTGAAGTTTCTTTATTTACCGTCAAATGGTATCTTACCTCCAAGTGCTGGTAAGAAGTTTGACGAGGGAACAAACCTTTGGAAATTTTCTCTTTATCTGAGATATTGTCCAAACGCAACTAAGACCAGTTTCGAGATTTGGACATCCGGAACGGGAGGAGGTTGTTTACCTTTCTCTAAGTATCAACACTTAGTTAAAGAAGATGGATTGCGCATCCTACATTGCCATCCATTCACCAGAATCTACATCAAGTATTTCTGCAGGAGTTTGTCTCCTCATCCCCCGCCAAGTGCGACGACAGGATCAAATCATGCAAAGATTTTATCAATTACAAACATCTCAGGAGCGCCCAAAATTCGGGCATTCTTTGATATTTAAGTCTCTTTTACGCAGGAGAGATCGAGATCTCAATCTCTCTCCCTCCAGATAAAAGAAACTTAAATAGGGGCATCTGTCATACCCTAATTTTTGACCCCCCTGAGATGATATATCTTCAGGATTTTTTATCAGGTCAAGACAAGTACCCAGAGCAGTCATTTCTCCATCTGGTACCTAATCGAGGATGCTCAAAGACAAGAAAGCTCAGGCAAAGGATCAATCAATACAAAGACTAGTCTCTAATACAATCATGGGGCTCAAAAACTTCACTTTTCTCATCTATGATTGATTAGACATCCAGTCATATGAGTACAGGTTTACTCAGGTCACCAGACTAGGGTTTTGAGCCTATCAAGGACTGAAATCAGGGATCACATTTGGGAAACCCTAAAAAAACCTCTGAGGGTCATTCAAAGACATCAATCATCTTCAAATAACTCATATTACAAGGTCTACTGGACATCACACTTCAATTCAAAGTCTACAGTCATTACTTTCACATGGTCGACAAATTAGGGTTTTGACCTAATTCACCAAGATAGTTGACTTCTGATCAGGGCATGAATCCAGAACTCAAGACATGATTCAAGGATCTCTACTACCTCCATATAATCCATTTATATCATCCATTTGGGGAGAAGATCTTATTTCTACACAAAAGCCCAAAAAATTCACTTTGTCAGGAAAAAGTCAACTGTGAAGGATCATCATTGACTTTTAAGGTTTTTGGTCAAAAAATGACTTTCAAAGATCAATATCATCAATATATGGATGTCAAAGTCATTTGGCCAAAGGAATTCAAAGAAATTCATCAAGGAGCGAAAAGTCGGGAATTAGGGTTTTTGAAGGCATGGTGAGATCTCAAAATTTCACCTACACAACTCAAAAAACTTCCAACATGAAAGTTGTAGATCTTGCCAAATAAAACAACATCTTACAAGGGAACTTTTTTCAAAAGATCAACCATTTATGAAGTTTTGGAAATTTTGAAGTTTAGGTCATAAACACTTAGAAATTTTTCTAAGTGTTTTAACCTAGTTTTCTTCCAACTTTGGCCTCATTTTTCACAAATTTCCCAAAGGATTCTGAAGAAGACATAAACTAATGATTTAAAGTAGATGTTTAGGGCTTTCCAAATTGTGTTCAACCTTCTCAAAATTCAATTTGAGCTAAGAGTTATGCTTGTTCAAAGTTGGCCTCATGAAGTAAAATTATAGGTCATGCATCATTTTGGAACTTTGAAATTTTGTGCACATGACCTCAAATACAGATGCTACATGACCCATAATACATCTGCAAACATGCCATGCATTCATTTTCACCATGCCATAAGAATTGAAGAAGATTCTAAAAACAAGAACATGTGATTATGTAATGATTACATTTGTGAATTTATGGCAAATTGATGAATCACCCAAGGAATCTTCTCACCAACCAATTAGAGCTCATTTCTGGCTCAGAATTGTCCCCTAAGATCAAGCAAAATCGAGGGCTAGGGGATTGATCAAATGGAATCAAAATTCTCATCATTGCATAAGAGATATTTGCAAATTTCCTTCATGGCTAAGAAACCAAATCAACTTCACTAAGGAAGCTCACTCCTCTGCAGCTATACTGATCCATTTGCCTATAAATACAGATTCATTCCTCATTCAAAAACACACCAAAGCAACCATATTACTTGCTTTCTCTTTCTCTTCTTTTGTTCATTGTTTTTCAAAGTTCTTTGGCAAGAAGAATCGATTTCTTCAAACCAGAGCTTATCTTTGGGAAGTGAGCATTCTAACATCTCAAGGGAGGTCATTTGAGGTGATCCAAGCACCTGGATCACTTCTGTAGGTGGAGGAACACCATTGTTGCTCTCACTTTGGAGCATTTGCAGTTGGAGGTCCATAGAGTAATTCAGGAGGTTCTGAGCCAAGCCAATCATCCAGGCACACTCCTCAGGTCATAGTGAAGCTAACCAGATGGCTGCAGCCCATCTGTAACTCTAAATTCAACACCCTCCATGTTCACTTGAAGCTAAAATCGAGGGAGGTCCATAGAACAATTCAGAAGGATTCAGGCTATAATAAACATCCAGTTAGCATCATTGAGTCTCAGGGAAGCTATTGAGATCATTCATTCAAGCCCAGGTGCCCTCAATCATCCTCACGACCTTCAGTTTCAGAGGTAAGTTTCTGAACCTCACCTCTTTAATTTAAGCACTCTTTGTGATAAAGCTCGATTCTATTTTGTTCAGCATCATCAGAGGATTGAAAACCCTCTATCATCATTCATTTATCTTTCAGCATAGCCATTTAATTTGATTTTTAAGTTTTAGGGTTCTTCACGATTTCTGGTAAATTAGTTAGATGTAGTTAATATAAGTACATGTTAGTTACATATTTAGAATCGTGAGTAAATTTAGAGCAAGTTTGGTCTTTACATCTTTGCAATTGGTGGAGAAATGAGCAAGTTCATAAATTTGAAATTTGAGAGCTTGAGGTTGAAGACGAAGATGGTGGTGGCGCGCAATTTTCAAACTCAGGTCTAAGTTTATTTTATTTTGATTGATACCTGTTTCATTAACGACTAAAACGTGATAGCCCAGTGGTAGAGAGTGTTTGTGTGTTGCGCGTGCCCAAAGTCTGGGGTTCGAATCCCCCTCGCCCCAGACTTTTTGATTCTTTTATTTTTTTCAATGATTTACTACTTGTTTTAAAACATAACCAAATGAGTGCAAGTTACTATCACCATGCGCGCGCTGGCCCAGTGGTTTGGTTTTGGGTGTGTGACCTAAAGGGCGTGAGTTCAAGCCTTGGTGAAGACATTTCTATATTTTTTACCACTTTTCACACTTATTTCCTTCACAACTTCACATAAATATCTAACCTATCAAATTAAATCATTTTCACTTCATTTTTCACACACTTCTTATTTAACATATCTATTTTGTGAATAATCAAAAAAATCATAAAAATATTATTTATTTCATGTATTTTTATTAGGTTTAAAATAGTATGTTTTAAGTGTTTTCTTAAATACTTTAAATATATATTATCACTTTATTTTAACCTAATCACTTTGTAAATAAGTTTATGATAAAACCCTAATTATTTAGGTCTTAATTAAGTAAAAATCTTTATTTTTACTTTGATTAAGTTGACTTTTGTCAATTTTCAAAGCTGTTATCAATCTCCGATTAAACGGATGATTAAGGTTTTCAAACAACAAAACCTTATATCGTTTCAAATCATTTTCAACTGCTTTTATCACCAGTACTGCAAAGTACTGGGCCTCTAATAGAGTGTAAGTCCCAAAAACCTTCTCTTCTTAGCTTGTTTTCAAAACTGTATTTTCAAAATCTTCTTTCTGTTTTCAAAACATTCTTCTGGTATTTGAAGGGCATTATTCCCGGTGAAACTCTTCAGATACCTATGTGACCTTTGTCCATCTTCACTTCTTCTGTTTTCAAAAACCATTAACTGTTTATCATATATATATTCAACTGTTATCAACAAAAACAACAAAAATACTGTTGAGGCTCTGTACATACTTCTTCAATGGCCTCCACTCCATCCAGGTTAGGCTTTACAAGCTTTCAATTTACAGTCTTTATTTAAATTACTGTCAAATATAAACTGTGCATATATTAGTTTAGAACTGCGTTTGAGTATAAACCCTAGGACAGTTAAACTATATATATATTATAGGAATATGACCTAGGATTGAGAATGTCTTCCCGGTGAAGGCTCTTTCCTAATTAGAGATCTGTAGTTCAAACCCCCAAGATGAATTATTCCCGGTGAAACATCTTGGCAAAAAACCTTAGAATCCAAAAAATAGGACACATCCACCCAAAGAGGAATTATTCCCGGTGAAACCTCTTACCCATTTGCTTAGAGCCAAAATAAGTTCAAAACTACATAGCTTTCTCTTGTGCTATAACAAGGACCCTCGATTAGCCTCCTCTTGGGCTTTGTACAAGGACCCACAGGCTTCTTAAAAGCATTTCCAGCTTCCTCTTGAGCTTGTATACAAGGACCCATCAGGTTTCTTATAAACATAGGAACAGGTCTTTAGTCACCTTTTAGCCTATCCTGGTGAGTTTCTTCCAATTTAAACCAGACTTTAAACAAGCTAAGTTTGTCTCAATTTTGCATTGAGTACACTTTTTGGAATGAGAGACATGGACAGTCTCTGTCGCCCTCATCTTCATCAATCTTCCTTAGCAGAGTCTAGGATCCATGTTTGATCATCCTCAGCATTGAGTCAGCCTTCATCTTGGGCTTTAAACAAGAAGTCTCACTAGATAATCTTTCTGCCATTCATTTTAATGTCAAAACCCCTGGAAAGGGTTAGCCTCCAACATCTGTCTAAAATGTCAAAACCCCTGGAAAGGGTTAGCCTCCAACATCTGTCTAAAATGTCAAAACCCCTGGAAAGGGTTAGCCTCCAAAGTCAATTAATAAGAATGTCAAAAAATAAATAATTTCACTCTCTTAGGAGATAATTTCCCCAAAAGAGTCAAAACCCCTGGAAAGGGTCAGCCTCCAAAAAACATGATAAAAGTCAGTCTTTTAACAGACAAATTCACCAGCTGAGTCAAAATCCCTGGAAAGGGTTAGCTTCCAAAGAAAAATAGTCTTTTAATAAATAAAACCTCCTCAGTAGAGTCAAAACCAACAAAAACAGTTAGCCTCAACCTTGGGCTTCATACAAGGCACCCAAACAATAAAACTCCCCTGTCAAGAGTCAGCCTCAACCTTGGGCTTTGTACAAGGCAGATAATAGAGTCTCCCCAGTGAGTCCTTCATCACTCAGTAGCCACAACCTTGGGCTTTGTACAAGGCAGATAAACCATATCTTTCATGTGTCAAAGATTCCTAACACTTAGAATCTTTCCCCATGTAGTCATCAATACTTAATTCATTTAAGAGTCCGCCACAACCTTGGGCTTTGTACAAGGCAGAAAATAGTGTTTTTCCCTAGCTAAAGTCAGCCACAACCTTGGGCTTTGTACAAGGCACATAAATAGAGTCTCCCTAAGTAGAGTCAGCCTCAATTCTGGGCTTTGTACAGAACACTAAAATACCCTGTAATTAATCCCCAGTGGAGTCATCTCCCAGAGTCAATAATATTAATTAATCAATCAAAAAGCCTCAAGCTTGGGCCTCATACAAGCCAGCTAAAAGTCAAATCTTTTATACAGTAGATAGACATAGCTTATCTCCATAAAGAGATATTTTTACTACTCTACCACATTCAAACAAACAAACATTCCATTTCAATTTTAATCAAGTCTCCCATTTAGGATTTTGAAAGGCATGAGCTGGCAGTAAAACCCAGACATGTGGTAACTTTCCCTAATTTGGATGAGCATCTTTCTTTCATTTAAGAGGCATTTGACTGGTATACTTGCACATACACAAGTAAGGTCCCCCTCTTGAATGAAATGAATTCAGTTATTCTGTCACTCCTTTAAATGTTTGTGGTAGAATAGTACAAATACCTCCCTGTAGAGATAATTTCATGTCTCTTTACTGTAAACAGAGATTTAATTCCAAGCTTCAACCTTGAGCTTCAAGCAAGGCACCCAAAAACAATTAATTTCCCTAGTTAGTTCCCCGAACTACATTAAGCTCTGACTTCCACTAGGGATATGTAGGCATGAGGTTCACAAGGAATCTCAGCGAGCTAATAAAATACCAAAAATAGTCAGTTTGTCTGTCTGTCTGTCTTTTCAAATCAATTCAATTCCTTCTCCTAACACAAAGGAGAAACTTTCCCAATCATTAGCAATAAACACAATCACAATGACACAGAGAAGGTTCCTGTAGAGTACTACAGATATGTAGGGTGCTTAAACACTTCCCTATGTATAACCGACCTCCCGGACTCCAGAATTTCTAGTCTAGGTGAAATCCCCACACTTAGCAAACTCCTAGGGTTTAGTTGAGATCTTTTTTCCCCTTTCCTACTCGTAGGACAAATAAGAAAGTTCGTGTGATATCGTAGGAAGAACTGAAATAAAATTCATCCCACCACGGGCGCATTCTCCTTCCAAATTTCGCGTGAAGGGTTTAGCGTGCCGTCCTCCCAAGTGAAACGGGGAGGTAAAGAAAACGACCACCACACTCAGCGAACTAGGGAAGTATTTCTCCATAAAAGTGGTCTTGAAATTTTCCCATTCCTTAGGTACTTCCTGAGTAGTCATCAAAGCAGAAGCACCCTTCCACCATCTCATTGCTGGACCTTTCAATGAATGAGAAGCAAACACCACCTTGTTCTCTTCACTACAATGCATGATCTCAAAGATTCCTTCCACATTGGCCACCCACTCATGCGCTTTTATAGGATCTAATCCGCCATGAAATTCCGGAGGATTCGTGCGAATGAAATCCCTATAAGTCCCACCTACAGCTTCGGGCACCACCACTGGAACATTATGACCTCCATTCATCTGTTGCATCATTTGCAGCATGAACTGATTCTGCCGCTTTTGCATCTGTTGCATAAACTGGGGCCATGGAACATTCGCACCGCCATCCGGTGGATTCACTTATGGAAGCCGTGTGGGGGGTCAACCACGAGTCCTGCGTCCGTCCGCCATGTTCCTGGAGGTCATCAAAATGGGATTAAGTTGATCAGGCTCAATACCATAGTCATAACACAACAAAAATCATGGGAACACAACACATCTTGGACAGAAAGAAGCACTTATAATATCTCATGGTTAGGTCGAGGATACGACCTGCTCTGATACCAACTGTAACACCCATATATAAATACATACATCAAAGCATATATGTATACATGAATCCAAGTATTTGGTACTGAAAATACTTATAAGTTCCTAGTCAACACATTATACATATTAATGCCCTAATACAAAAGTTATACCAAATGGCATAATACATACAAGATGTTCAAAAGAAAATACTAAGAACTAGATCAAACAAGGATCCCAAAAGAATTCCACAACGGAAGCTTCGCCATATCCAAAAGAACATAAGGTATAAGGAAATCAAATTGCTTTCTCCTTACCCTTCGCGGAACCTGTAGTACCTGAAAATCAATATATAATGGGATGAGATAAAATATCTCAGTGAGTTTCCTATCTTACGGATCCTCTCGGCTTTACAAGGTTCTAGCCTATAAATCTCAAGTCATAACAAGGAACTAGACCTTGAGTTCACCTACTAACATTATATGGAAACATATTAGAGTTCAATAACTCAACACAGTATCACCAATCGGAAACTGATACCAAGGTATCCCTCTATTCCCGTCCCCTTCTACGTCTAGGAGGTGGCACGGGTCATGGATCCTTTGGAAAATCTTGACATACAAAATGGATTCGGACTCATGAGCCTTTCCTCATGAATCGTCACTTCACATGGCCTGTTAACCATCGCAAGTCTCTACCCTGTTAGGTTCCATTCGTACACAAAGCGGGAATCAAACCGGTCAAGATTACTTGTGCCTCTACTGCACGCGAATGCCTGTTAGCATTGAAAGAAAAATACAATACACAATGGTTCCATAAATACATTAATTAATGGTGATTGCACATACCAATCACTAGGCCTGTTAGCCCTTATCACTAGGCCTGTTAGCCTTTTGCAAGGTTCAACACGCTTATGTTTCATATAATGTCTCATCCTAGGTTTCCTTGTTAAGTTACACATACCTAACAAATCCTAGATTTCCTCACTTATCATTTATTCATTTAACAAATGATGTTATTCAAACCTCTTTGATATATATACATATTTAACAAAGGCATACCAATCCATCTGCAATAGGACTCAACCAAACAATTAACATCATTGTCTGTAAACAATGACAATTTATCACAATTATAAGGAAATCACTCATCATACTAAAAGTATACAGTTCACATATTTCGAACGATAAAACGATCCAAGGACTCAAACAACTTCCCAGTTCGCGATTAAATAATTTCCCCTTTTTCTCCCAAAACCTACACTATTAGAAAGTACATGCTTCTAGCTCTAAACTGCTTCGAACGACGACTAAAACAGAGTTACAGTTCGAAAGTTACGATCAAAACAGTTTTATGTTATTGAACTAAAATTCTGGTTAAGGAAGCTTCAGTTCGCGCCGCGCAACACCTTGGTCGCGCCGCGAACCTCTGGCAGTAGATAACCCCAAAATTTCTCATAGTGATCGCGTCGCGAAGCCTTGTTCGCGCCGCGTATTGTTGGCAGAACCTAACCTCCTAAAAACCTGCATAGCTCGCGCCGCGTAGCCCTTGTTCGCGCTGCGAAGCGCGCAAGAACTGAGTTCTCAGCTCTGTTTCTCACACAATCCTCATGGTTCAAACCAGCCAATTTCATTCCAAACCTGTTCTAAATCATACCAATGCATAGAAACAACATATATATGATATACTTGTGGATTACAAACACTTATTCATGGACATTGATGAATTTGGTTCAAAACCTAGGTTTCTATAAAAACCCCAAATCCAAACTAAGATTTCTCATCCATAAACAAATCTATAAGTTTCTAACTAGAACCCACCTCGATTACGAGTCGTTGATGACAGAGATGAGTTGATTCGGCGGAGAAATGATCGAATCCAAGCTTTTTCCTCTTCACAAGTTTCTCTTCCTCTTCTCCTCCTTCTCTCTACTTTATCTCTCTATCTTTCTCTTCTTGTTGCAAATGTGAGGAAAGAAAATGGAAAAAGATATAAGTAAAGCATCATTAAGTCAGTACCGCTAACTTAAGCGTCCAAAATGTCTATAATGCACCAATTAATAAAACCTCAGTGTCAGCTAATAACATTAGAGCATTTTATTAAATACGGGGTATTACATCCTCCCCCCCTTAAATAGAAATTCGTCCTCGAATTTAAGAATTACCTGAAAAGGTGAGGGTAAGCATCCCGCATTTCCGATTCAAGCTCCCATGTAGCATCACCCGGATGTGTCACATCCCACTGAACCTTAACAAGAGGAATCTCCTTGTTTCGCAACACTTTAGTCTCTCTTCCCACGATACGGCTCGGTAAGGGTTCAAAAGTCAAATCTGATTCTATCTCAACTGCATCTAGTAACACTGGCTGAAGAGGATCGGGAATAAACTTCCGTAGTTGAGACACGTGAAAAACATCATGCATTTCTGATAGAGAAGGTGGTAAGGCTAAACGGTAAGCTACTTCACCAACCCTTTCTAGAATCTCATACGGTCCCACGTATCTCGGACTTAACTTCCTCGACTTAAATGGTCCTTTCAATCTCAATCTTGGAGTAACCTTCAAGAATACATGATCACCTTCCACAAACTCCAAAGGCCTCCTACGGTTATCCGCATAACTCTTATGACGATCCTGTGCTTGCTTAACCTTCTCACGAATCATTCTAATCTTGTCCGTGGTCTCTTTAATAATTTCGGGTCCCAAAATCCTATCATCACCAACTTCTGACCAACACAACGGTGTCCTACATTTCCTCCCATACAATGCTTCATAAGGTGCCATACCAATACTTGCGTGGTAACTGTTATTATACGCAAATTCAATCAATGGTAAAAGCTCCTTCCAATTTCCTCTACTTTCAAGCACACAGGCTCTTAACATATCTTCCAAGGTTTGTATCGTTCGTTCCGTTTGACCGTCCGTTTGAGGGTGGTTCAACGTGCTCAAACACAATTTAGATCCCATAGCTTGTTGAAAAGCTCCCCAAAACCTCGAAGTAAAATTTGGATCTCTATCCGACACAATACTAGAGGGCACACCATGCAACTTCACAATTTCTGCAACAAATAACTGTGCAAGATGACTTGCCTAGTAAGTAGTCTTCACGGCTAAGAAATGTGCAGATTTCGTCAATCGATCTACAATCACCCAAATAGAATCGTATCCACCTTGAGTACGAGGTAATCCAACCGCAAAATCCATTGAAATACTATCCCACTTCCATATTGGAATCTCTAGTGGTTGTAACAATCCACCTGCTCTTTGATGTTCAATCTTTACTTGTTGGCACACCGCACACTCCGATACGTACACCGCGACATCTCCCTTCATTCCAGACCACCAATAATCTCTTTTCAAATCTTGATACATTTTTGAAGAACCAGGATGTATGGTGAAAGCACCTTTGTGAGCCTCATCCAAGATCCTTCTTTTCAACAACGCATCGTCCGAAACGCAAATCCTCTGGCTAAACATAATCACTCCATCTGTAGCTCGTGCAAAACATGGCTGAACCAACACCTCTTGTAACTTAGCATCTGACACTTGTGCTTGTTGAATGACATTTCTCAAAATGGAATTAACATTCAAGTTTCCCATCAACACTCCATTTTGGGTCCAAACAAATTGAAGGTTGAGATCTCAGAATCTTTCCAATAATGCATATTCTAACATCATCAATTCTGCCATTTTTAACACCTTCCGACTCAATGCATCCGCCACTTTATTTGCTTTGCCTGGATGATACTTTAAGTCAAAATCATAATCCTTCAAGTATTCCATCCACCGTCTCTAGCGCATGTTCAACTCCTTCTGATCGAATAGGTACTTCAAACTCTTGTGGTCACTGAACATCTCAAAATGAACTCCATACAAGTAATGACGCCATACCTTTAGGGTAAAAAAAACCGCAGCTAATTCCAAATCATGAGTTGGATAATTCTCTTCGTGAACCTTTAACTGTCGAGATGTATATGCTACCACCTGACCATCCTGCATCAATACTCCTCCCAATCCTTTCTTAGAAGCATCGCAAAATACCTCATAGGACTTATTTAGATCAGGAGCGATTAAAACAGGAGCAGTCGTCAATCTTTCCTTCAAGCCCATGAAACTCTGTTCACACCCCGAATCCCAATCATAAGGACACTCCTTTCGGGTAAGTCTAGTCATTGGTAAAGCCAATTGAGAAAACCCTTTAATAAATCTTCTGTAGTAGCCGGCTAAGCCCAAGAAACTTCGGACTTCTGAGACATTACTCGGTCTCTCCCAATTAATTACCGCTTCAATTTTTGACGGGTCCACTGCCACACCTCCTTGAGATATGACATGACCAAGAAATCTTACCTCCGTCATCCAAAATTCACACTTGCTCAACTTAGCAAATAATTGATTTTCTAGCAATACCGACAGAACAATCCTCAGATGTTCTTCGTGCTCTTGTGGAGTACGAGAATAGATAAGAATGTCATCAATACAGACTACCACAAATTGATCTAAGTAAGGCTGGAATATCCGATTCATATATTCCATGAAAACAGCTGGAGCATTCGTCACACCGAAAGGCATTACCAAGAATTCATAATGACCATAACGGGTTCTAAAGGCAGTCTTTGGCACATCTGATCTCTTCACACGGATTTGGTGATAACCTGACCGCAAATCAATCTTCGAGAACACGCAGGCTCCTTTCAATTGATCTAACAGGTCGTTTATCCTAGGTAAAGGGTATTTGTTCATGATAGTGGCTTTGTTCAACTGACGATAATCAATACATAGTCTCATCCCACCATCCTTCTTCTTTACTAACAACACTGGAGCTCCCCACGGTGAGACACTAGGTCGCACAAAATGTTTAGCCATCATCTCCTCCAATTGCCCCTTCAATTCTCTTAATTCAAGCGGTGTCATCCGATACGGAGAAACGGATATAGGAGTCGTTCCCGGTATCAGGTCAATAGAGAATTCCACTTCCCTTTCCAGAGGAAGAGAAGTGACATCCTCGGGAAAAACATCAGGAAATTCTCTTACAACAGCAATTTGTGAAACCTCTAACTTGTCACCCGTCTCCTCAGTAAGAACCAACAGAACAGACTTCTCTTTCTCAAACAAGAAATTAATCATGCCTACCGTACCTTCCAGTATAGTAGTCAAAACATCTTTCGGAGTAGCTTCTTCAGATGGAATAATGATTAACTTCTCTTCACACCCAATGAATACGGAATTAGGCAGAAAGCCAATCCATTCCCAAAACAACATCTATTTTCTTAAGTGGCAAACAAATAAGATCAATCTGGAAATTTCTACCACCCACAGATAAGGCACAATTGTCACACACCAACGGTGTCTCGACCATCTCATCCATAGCAGTAGTAACCGCCATAGGAGGAAACAAAGAAATAGCTTGCAGCCCAAGTCGCTTCATACATTGCAATGACACAAAAGAGTGTGTGGCTCCACAATCAAATAGCACAAAACAAGAATGCCCATTAATGAAACACGTACCCGCAATCAAAGAGTTATCACTCTTGGTCTTCTTAGCATCCAAGGTATACACTCTACCAGTACCCATTCCTTGCACTTGGTTCCTATTCTGAGGACAATTCCTAGCCATATGCCCTTCTTGCTGACAATGAAAACACTTCACCGCTTCAAAGTTACACCTTCCAATGTGATTCTTACCACAAACACGACATACCGGAGGTGCACTAGACCGAGAACCTTGCACTTGCTTCCCTTTGAAAGCTTGTGGCCTAGGCCGAAATTGTTGGCTTGGCCTTCCTCTCTCATTTTGATTCTTCTTCTTCTTCAAATCTTCCTCAGCTTGAACTTTCTTCAAGCTGGTCTCAGCCACATAACATTGTCGCAACAATTCTGTATAAGTAGTGAACTCTCTCTGTGACACACCATGAGAAATATCAGCCCTTAAACCAAACAGAAACTGGTCCACCTTCCAACTCTCATCAGGAGCATACGCGGCCTGCCTAAAGTAAGCAGCCAAAATCTCAAACTTTTTAGCATAAGTAGCCACTGACATATTTTCCTGCCTTAACTGTTGGAACTCCAATTCCTTCTTAGTCCTCAGCGAACTAGGGAAGTATTTATCCATAAAAGTGGTCTTGAAATTTTCCCATTCCTTAGGTACTTCCTGAGTAGTCATCAGAGCAGAAGCACCCTTCCACCATCTCATTGTTGGACCTTTCAATGAATGAGAAGCAAACACCACCTTGTTCTCTTCACTACAATGCACGATCTCAAAGATTCCTTCCACATTAGCCACCCACTCATGCGCTTTTATAGGATCTAATCCACCATGAAATTCCGGAGGATTCATGCGAATGAAATCCCTATAAGTCCCACCTACAGCTTCGGGCACCACCACTGGAACATTATGACCGCCATTCATCTGTTGCATCATCTGCAGCATGAACTGATTCTGCTGCTTTTGCATCTGTTGCATAAACTGGGGCCATGGAACATTCGCACCGCCATCCGGTGGATTCACTTGTGGAGGCCGTGTGGGGGGTCAACCACGAGTCCTGCGTCCGTCCGCCATGTTCCTGGAGGTCATCAAAATGGGATTAAGTTGATCAGACTCAATACCATAGTCATAACACAACAAAAATCATGGGAACACAACACATCTTGGACAGAAAGAAGCACTTATAATATCTCATGGCTAGGTCGAGGATACAACCTGCTCTGATACCAACTGTAACACCCATATATAAATACATACATCAAAGCATATATGTATACATGAATCCAAGTATTTGGTACTGAAAATACTTATAAGTTCCTAGTCAACACATTATACATATTAATGCCCTAATACAAAATTTATACCAAATGGCATAATACATACAAGATGTTCAAAAGAAAATACTAAGAACTAGATCAAACAATGATCCCAAAAGAATTCCACAACGGAAGCTTCGCCATATCCAAAAGAACATAAGGTATAAGGAAATCAAACTGTTTTCTCCTTACCCTTCGCGGAACCTGTAGTACCTGAAAATCAATATATAATGGGATGAGATAAAATATCTCAGTGAGTTCCCTATCTTACGGATCCTCTCGGCTTTACAAGGTTCTAGCCTATAAATCTCAAGTCATAACAAGGAACTAGACCTTGAGTCCACCTACTAACATTATATGGAAACATATTAGAGTTCAATAACTCAACACAGTATAACCAATTGGAAACCGATACCAAGGTATCCCTCTATTCTCGTCCCCTTCTACGTCTAGGAGGTGGCACGGGTCATGGATCCTTTGGAAAATCTTGACATACGAAATGGATTCGGACTCATGAGCCTTTCCTCATGAATCGTCACTTCACATGGCCTGTTAACCATCGCAAGTCTCTACCCTGTTAGGTTCCATTCGTACACAAAGCGGGAATCAAACCTGCCAAGATTACTTGTGCCTCTACTGCACGCGAATGCCTGTTAGCATTGAAAGAAAAATACAATACACAACGGTTCCATAAATACATTAATTAATGGTGATTGCACATACCAATCACTAGGCCTGTTAGCCCTTATCACTAGGCCTGTTAGCCTTTCGCAAGGTTCAACACACTTATGTTTCATATAATGTCTCATCCTAGGTTTCCTTGTAAAGTTACACATACCTAACAAATCCTAGATTTCCTCACTTATCATTTATTCATTTAACAAATGATGTTATTCAAACCTCTTTGATATATATACATATATAACAAAGGCATACCAATTCACCTGCAATAGGACTCAACCAAACAATTAACATCATTGTCTGTAAACAATGACAATTTATCACAATTATAAGGAAATCACTCATCATACTAAAAGTATACAGTTCACATATTTCGAACGATAAAACGATCCAAGGACTCAAATAACTTCCCAATTCCCGATTAAATAATTTCCCCTTTTTCTCCCAAAACCTACACTATTAGAAAGTACATGCTTTTAGCTCTAAACTGCTTCAAACGGCGACTAAAACAGAGTTACGGTTCGAAAGTTACGATCGAAACAGTTTTATGTTATTGAACTAAAATTCTGGTTAAGGAAGCTTCAGCTCGCGCCGCGCAACAGCTTGGGCGCGCCGCGAACCTCTAGCAGTAGCTAACCCCAAAATTTCTCATAGTGATCGCGCCGCGAAGCCTTGTATGCGCCGCGTACTGTTGGCAGAACCTAACCTCCTAAAAACCTGCATAGCTCGCGCCGCGTAGCCCTTGTTCGCGCCGCGAAACGCGCGAGAACTGAGTTCTCAGCTCTGTTTCTCACACAATCCTCATGGTTCAAACCAGCCAATTTCATTCCAAACCTGTTCTAAATCATACCAATGCATAGAAACAACATATATATGATATACTTGTGGATTACAAACACTTATTCATGGACATTGATGAATTTGGTTCAAAACCTAGGTTTCTATAAAAACCCCAAATCCAAACTAAGATTTCTCATCCATAAACAAATCTATAAGTTTCTAACTAGAACCTACCTCGATTACGAGTCGTTGATGATAGAGATGAGTTGATTCGGCGGAGAAATGATCGAATCCAAGCTTTTTCCTCTTCACAAGTTTCTCTTCCTCTTCTCCTCCTTCTCTCTACTTTATCTCTCTATCTTTCTCTTCTTGTTGCAAATTTGAGGAAAGAAAATGGAAAAAGATATAAGTAAAGCATTATTAAGTCAGTACCGCTAACTTAAGCGTCCAAAATGTCTATAATGCACCAATTAATAAAACCTCAATGTCAGCTAATAACATTAGAGCATTTTATTAAATACGGGGTATTACACAACTGTTTCTGCACCAGATTTGCTTCTTCCATCAGTGCAAATCGATTTGCATAAGACATCAATCGATTTGCATAACTGTTTTTGCCCCATATTTTGCCTTTTTCAGCAATGTAAATAGATTTGCATAAAGTGTAAATCGATTGCACCAGTGCGAATTTGGAAAAATGAAGGCAAATTTCAGCTTTTGGAAGTGTTGACATCATTTGCAAGCATGGGAAGCATGACTTAGCTCTTGTATTTGATTGCCTACATCATTTTATCATAAACCCTCATGTGGTTGCATTAAGACCATTGGATCTCTTTTTTTGGCTCCAAATCCATCTCCCAAGCCTAATTCTATTTTCCAATCCTAACTCCAAACCACAAAAATTCCCAAGCCTAGCTCCTATAAATTGAGGCACTCCCCTCTTCATTTTTCAAGCTTTGATAGCCAAGAAAACTCTTGCTCTTTCTCTCCTCATCTCTTCCAAACCCCTTACTCAAAGCTCTCTTCTTCTTCCATAAAAATTAGTGAGTCACATCTTGAACCTCACTAATTTAGAGCTAAACCTCCATCTAAACATCACTTTCTTCATCAATTGTGAGAGATTAAGGCTTGTGGTTGTGTGTTCTTGAAGAAGATTCAAAGTTTGTGAAAGATTTGGTAAAATTCTAGATCATTTCCATAATCAAAGATGTGATCCATTGTTGTTTATGTTTGATGCACCTTTGGTGCTACATTGCTGAGTTTGGCTTGCTTACTTGATACATTTTCGTGCACAATTTGATCCAAGATCACAAGGTGTTTGGTTTTATGTTTAAACAAGTTTTCTTCTCTTGATTTGCTGTTTTTTTGAAAAACTGTGTTGTGCAAATCGATTTACATCTGGTGCAAATCGATTTACATAACTAGAAAACTGCGCAGATTTGAAAACAGAGTTATGCAAATCGATTTACACTCTGTGCAAATCGATTTACATCTGAGAAGAATGTGTTTTTTTTGGCTTTTTTGACTTGTTTTTGGTTCTAACTCATCTTCTACTCCATTCTTTTGATATTTTCTTTGAATCACAAGTTAGAGGCCTAATTTCTCTCTAATTTCAATGGACTTAGGGCGTCGATAGGATGAGAATCCAAATCCGCAAAATTAAGTGATTGAAATTATGGATGAAAGGAGCTTTTGAATATGGTTCCATCTTTTACTTCTTTTTATTTTGATCGATGAAAGTCTTAATGCCTTTAGAATTCTTATGGATTCTTGGTAAAGACTAGATCGCTCCCTATTTTTCTTTTCGTGCGGTATTGCTTTCGGAGAGTGATCTACATATCGCTTGTCTCGCATGCATTAGCACATAAAGTTTTGACCGGCCTCGTTGTAGGGTGATTTCTATATAAATCACTTGGCGATCTGCTTAACATAGTGCAATATTTCGTGTCCCGAATAAAAAAGATCAAATATGGAAGAGAATTGTATGCGGTTGATTTAAGACTTATGGAGGTTTATCGTGTAGTCGCTATGATTTTATCAAGCTTCTGATAAATTTCTATTGAATTTAAATCTGAGGACATCCTTCACTCACCATCGATCTTTCTTACTAACTTTGATAACATACTTGGCAAGTTTCAAGATGGTTATCTTTAACATCTAACAATTGACTTTATTTTCCGCAATTTATTATATTGCTCTTTATATTTTGCTTTATGCTTTACTTTATCATTTCATCACGTTTATATTCCGCTATTTTTTCTTTGTCCATTTGGACGTATTGTTTATGTTTCTGCTATTTTCTTTTTGTCCACTTGGACCATACTTTATTTTTGTGCTAAAACAATAATAAACAACAAAAATCTAAAAAACACCTAAGGCTCTCTTTTGGACTGTTGGTTACTATCCCGAGCATTTTGGAGATTCGGACTTATGGACTTAGTAGCTCTGGACCCTTACAATATTATTACTCTGTTGTTATTCTGTTTGTCTGGCATTGGATTGTTGTCTGTTTGTGTATGCAGGTATTTCCTTGAAAGCCCTTGATGGTTAATTCCAAGGCATTGATATAAGGATTTTACTCGAAAACAGCCGTTACTCTGTCTGATTTTCGTCAGAATTTTAATGTGCTTAATGCAAAGTGGTGCTAAGATAATAAGTTCATCTGGATCCCCAAGTGATAATGTTGGTTTAGTACTGATATTCCAAAGGATGGGAAATCTACCTTGATTCGTAATGTCAAGTGTTGGCTTCTTATTTCGGTTAGACCGTTCTTTTCCTTAGCTTTTATTTTACGCATTAGGATAGCCTCTTCATCTCCTCCCCTTCTTTAATTTTCAAAATCTTCTCCCTTTTTCAAAAACCTTCTTATGTTTGCAACCTTTTCAAAAACTTTCTCTAAAAAATATCTTTTGCCCTTAGTGGCCTTTTTCTTCAAAAAGTTTAGACACGACTAATTGTTGAAACGAGTGGCGATACCCCACGATTTTGAAATTGATTGATATAATGAGATCTTTTCCGCGTGAGAGAGCTAGTGGCATACTCGTTGATTTCTATCCGAGTTGGAGCCCTTCTTTCATTTGCGATGCAAAGAACTCGTTTGTTCTCATGCTCAAGAACAATGGCTGAGTATTTCTCTCCGACGACGATAAAGTGTTTATTCGTTTTTAAAAAAAATGTTTTTCCCTTTAAGCGGAACTACATTAGCTCTGACTTCTCCATTGCACCGAGGAGGTATGTAGGCACAAAGCTTAACGCTTTGCCGAGCTTATTTTTTTAAAATAAAACAAACCCTTTTTTAGCGCACACACACAGATTTTCAAAAAGGTTCCTGTGGAATACCACAGATATGAGGGGTGCTTAAAACCTTCCCCTTGTATAATCAACACCCGTACCTAAGATCTCTTCTTTTTGTTTTAAAAACAAACTTTGGGTTTTTTCGTTCTTTTCCCATTTCCTTTGGAAACAATAAAGCGCGGTGGCGACTTTCACTGAAATATTGAGTCGAGTCAATATAATGGCTTCGATCTCAGATTTTCCCCGCTACAGGATCTTAAAGCTTAGTAAAAAATCCACCTTCAAATATAAAATCAAAATAAGAAATCAGTGATTAAATTAAAAAAAAAAAAAGAAGTAAGATGGAATTAAAATTACACCTTTGAATTGAGGTTCGGAGAGTGAATTGAGAGAATGAATGGAAGGGGCTGGTGGGTGAAGAGGAAGAAGAGAGAATTTTTTTTACCGAATAAAAACGCTTCTGGAAAATGAATGAAAGCTGGGAATATATATAAAGTCATTAGCAACATGATTTTCACGTTGGAAGGTAGCGAAATGAAAATCACGTCGCAACCCTCCAACGGTAATAAAGTTGCAACGTGGAAATCATGACACTAATTAAATTTGTCAGTCAACTGCACCTAATCACTTCCATATTAGTCAACTTTCTCACTTTCATTTTCTGAATTTCTGAAATATACGTTGCGGCGAGATATATAGTCCACAACCTAAATTTTCAAGTTTTTAAATTCCCCCTAATGTGAACGCCTAACTCTTTTAATTTTTTTTATTTTAATTTTTACGTTGCGACGTGGTTTCCACGCCACAATAATTATTTTAAAAAAATTCTAACTCCTCGTGTGCTAACATAACTTCTATAGTTTTAATATTAAAAACATGTAGCGACGTGATAAACACGTCGCAAGTCGCAACTGCCCTTTTTTTGCCACATGCTTATTCCGTCACTAAATCACGTCGTAGGAGAGAGCTTTTATTGTAGTGTTAGGACTAGACATCTTTGCATATAAATAAATGGTGAATGGCCCGATAACGAAAATCTGATAGAAGGTGGCCCACCGAATGTAAAACGAGACTTTTGATACTATGTTAAAAAAATGTGGTTATGTCATATCCATTTTTGCCCAAATTTCTTAATAATATATTTTTTTTAAAGTATTTCAAAAGGAAAAATTTTGGAAGTGTCGGTCGTTCTAGATGGTAGCCAAATAGAGACCTTACTCATATGAGGTTGTGGGTTCGAATTCGATTGTTTTTCTTTTTATTTTGGTTTTTTAAAAAGGTCAAATTTTTTTTGACTTTTTTGAGGTATTTTAATATTATTTTTGTTTTTTAATTAGGCATTTTTTTTAAATTATTATTTTTCATTTTTATTCATGTTTATTCCAAAAAGAGTAAAAAAACCATAAATCTTTCTCATTTTTCTCACGCTTGTTTTATATTGGTCGTTCTTTGTCACACTGGATTTTGATTGGTCAACTTACTAAACAAGTAAAGGAAATTGGAATTTAAGTTGGCTCGTGGTAATATGTGATTTAAAAAAATAAAAAATGAAAGGCGCCTAATGAATATATATTATTTCGGTTGGATAAGTGGTCATAGTTAGAAATTGTTACGAAATGTGTTTTTTGTAGTGGTATGGGAACTGGAGTAAGCTGCGAGGTTTAAGGTCGAACTAATATAAATCATGGTGTGATTTTTCTAACCCTTCTTTTTTACTTTATTGTATTTTATCTTTCACGCTTAATTATTTACTTCATCTTCTTTCTTAAAATTGACCAAGCTTAAATCAATTTTTTTTAGAAGCTTTCAAAAACTATAAAACATAATTCACTCATCTTTCTTGTGTTTGAAGTCACTTGATCAACACATATTACTTGCCATCTTACGAACAACCTTTACTGTAACGCCCCATATTTTCTAATTTTAATTTAATCGGAAATTAAATTATTATTTATAATTATTTTGTATTTTCGTTGAATTAATTGGAGGAATTATGGAATATTAGTCTTTAGGCCAAGTGTGGTATTTAGCAATGAGGGAGTGTTAAGTTATGAGCCCATTGCTAAATTATGTTATGTTTTAATAAAACAAGGAAATAAAAGGAAATTGAGAAATAGAGGAGGAAAACCTAAGAGGGAGAGAAGAAGAACTCATGGGCAAAATCTATTTCGCAACCCTTTGGCAGCCTTCACAAATCATGCCATAACTTTCTGCTCGTAACTCCAAATCAGGTAATTCTTGAAGATTTGTATTCTACACGAAATTTCCTTCGATTTGATATATTAATTCGTGTCAGGGAGGTTCTCGATGAGGAAGATAAGCGAGTTTGAAGATTGGAGATTCTTGTTAAATTTGAAGAAAAAGGGGCTTACGGGTTGAATGGAGAAGAAGGGGAAAAGTCCAGATTCTTGGCTAAGGTAAGGGGGGATTCTTCCTATTACTAAGTATTATGTGATTCTAGGTGATAGGATTGATTATCTTGTGGTTTGATTCAATTATGATGCTTTGGATTGAATTGTTAGGTTTTGATAATTTTGTGAAATTAATGAATCAAACGTGGAAATTGAGTTGTTTTGTGTTAGATTATCATTTATGTGATGCATATATGATTAGTGTGATGTTTTGATGTGGGTATGATTATGGTGTGATTGGACTGAAATTGAGAGAGGAAGGATGTCAGAATCGCAGCAAAATTCTGCATAAAACGCAGCATGCGTCGACCTGAGTGTCAGTTGCGTCCACACATTCAGGAGATTTGCGTCGACCTATAGTGTCTACTTGCGCTTACCCGAGAGTGGTAGAAATTCTACGCGTCGACCTGAAGGAGGCTATGCGTCGACGCACAACATGCAATTTTGTGAAAATCTTCTGAAGATCATAACTTTTGATCCGGTTGTCCGTTTTAAGAGCCGTTTTGGGCGTTGCGAAGCTAATTAGATGTTTTATTTGATAAAGTGATAAAATGGGCGGTGACCGACTTTATTTTAAAACTCGATTTAATTGTTTTTATGGATTGAGAGATTGTGTACATTTGTGTTTATATATGACAATGTGTTTGTGTGATAAATATATGTTATGCGGTTGTGAATAGTATTAATTGTGAACGACTATTCGATGAATGTATTTGTGTTTCTGAGTTAAGTATGATATCCATTGAGGAATGTTGGGATATAACATGTCGTAGATGATACATGTATTCGTAGTTATACTTTTGGATCATTTTGGTGATTTATTACATTGTGTGCAATGATGATAGATGTAACAATGTATGATTGTGGTGAATGATTGATGACTTGTGAATATTAATATGTTGTGAATATTAATATGTTGATTGTGATGAATATGTGTAAATGAGTGAATGATGCTTAGACATGTGCATACTTACGATGTTGATGTGATGAGATGAAATAAGACGATGTTAAGCATCGTATTGATGATGATATAAGTATGTGATATGTGTGCATTCATTCATGAATCATTTGCATTGATGATATATCCCGATGATGAGTGGATTTTGTAGGACATAATTCCCATTGTGCGGAATTTGTGTCAGTGGACTGTATCTTGATGATGAGTATATCAGTTGGATGGGTTCAACCTATAATTGGTACCACATGCATAGTGTCAGTTGAATCATATGCATTTGTCATAACATGATTGGATGAAATCCAGTGTTATGCCTTGGTGTTATTATGTGATTGATGATGTTTGATAACCTGGATATCTGAATGTATGTACGATTGGGTGAGTTATAAGCTATGATATTTTGTTGCTGAAAACTATATAATGCTTATTAATTGTGAATGAAACTCACCCTTACTATTGAACATTTTCAGATTGAAGAGTAGCGGCTTACGACTTGGTGAGGATTAGCTCATGAGTCAGTGCGTTTAGTTTAGCGTCAGGTGTCATGCTCTGATATTGTAACACGGGGAACGCGAGTCTTGATGTTTACGTCTTATGACATTTAATGTTTTATTTTGTTTTGAAGGATATAGTTTCAAGATGTTGAACTATCCGTATGACTATTTTTCGCTGTGTTAACATGAGTTACTATGAGTTATGATGAAATTCTCAGTGTTGCATGACAATGACGTATGATGTTTATTTATTTAAAAATTAATTGTGATACCCTTGTATTTCATGTTTACTCTGAATTATTCTATTTATTTCCGCGGTGTTTAGAAGGGTGTTACATTTACAACTCTCGATTTTAGACACTTTACAAATTGATGATCTTCATTAAAATTCTATGAACTTATGATTGTGTCCATGTGCATAATACTAATACTCCCTCCATAAAATACCTAAAAAAATTACCTATCATTCAAAATGAACACTCACATTTTAAAGATGTTATATCTTTACATTTCACCTTCTTCTTGTATTGCTTATATATACCACTCCACCCTCATATTTCAATAGAAAACATGAATTTCTATTTTTCTCACACGAATCTGATCTTGAAATGACAATGGTAAATCATAACTTCTCAGTTTCGCCTATAACCTATGTCAACCATTCATCACGTGAATTAAAGTTTCTCTTGATCATGAACTGTATGCGACAATTGGTACAAATACAATGTCAAATTTTTGTTGACACTTTTCACATAAATAACTTAAGGTACAATGTCAACTTTCACTTTTGATAACATGGACATAGATAAGGATTCATGAGAAGCGTTCATATCTGAAATGATGCAACCAATTTAAAAAGATAATTAACCTAATTCAAGTTTTAGGATTTATAATTGCATTATGAGAGTTTGCAACTTGTTCAAAATGTACAATTCAAACACGCATCAAATGTTTTCTAAAATTCTATAAATCATCATAAACTGTGACGTGAATGGAACGAAAAATATAATAAAATATAGGGTTAAAGGCCTTTTACCCCCCTGCCATATAGGCGTCTTTTGATTTTCCCCCCTTAAAGGCCTTTTACACATATTATTATCACTTAGTTATCACTTAATTATAAATTTTACTTTAATTATATATAAAATAATTAAACAGAAATAATATATATAAAATAAACTGAAAATAATTGAAATAATTTAAATATATATTAATTTCAATAATTAAATTTTATATATATATATATATATATATATATAAATCAAAACTAATATAAACTTAAATTATAATTTATTCTCTTAAATATATGATTTTATTCTAATAAATAAACTGAAACTATTATTAAGCACTCCCCTCCACTCAAATGCTTGAGCCTTTACCACTACACTATAACAATTGGTTTGTTAATATTTCACAAGATATTTATATGTAGTAAACATTGTCAATACATAGTATTTCACATGTTCTCTTTAAAAATATTCAGAAATTAATATTTTAAATACATTTGAAAAATTTATATTTTAATTATTTTAATATTAACAACTATTAGATTTATTTTAATTAATTTCCAGTTTTAATGTTTTGTTTTAAGTGCTTTTTATAATATATAGCATATAATAATAAACTGAAATTAATTTATAACATATAGTATAGTTTGGATAAATAAACTGGAATTAATTTTTCATATTATTTCAAAATATATACTATAGTTTATTGTTTCAGTTTATTTCTAAATTTATCTTAATTTATTCTTATATATCATTTTAAAAATAATTGTACATCAAAACACATTTTAATAGTATATATTATAATAAAAAAACACTTAAAACCGGAAATTAATTAAAATAAATTAAATTTAACAAATTTTTAATATTAAAATAATTAAAATATTAATCATCCAAATGTATTTAAACTACAAGGCAAATTAATTCAATGTATTGACATGTTTACTACATATAAGTATCATGTGTTGGGACAAACAGCAAAACTTATTAAATGTTAAGAAAAGAGCGAGGAAGATTATTGGGAACACTTGCCAAGAAAGTATCGGAGAAAAGCTCATGTGATCGGAACCAGCAAAAAAAGCTGACAAATTCTTTTAAATTTCAATGGACAAAACCTCCTGATATGTTGGAAAATTGTCAGGAACATGCCGTGAACTTGATGAATCATGTGGAGCATATAGTGGAACATGAAGGAAATAGAAATCTGGTTCAATTTACAGAAGTGTTAAATGAAGCTAGCACTGATGATGAGCCTAGAGGGACAAAAGTCTGTTTGGTGTAACTGACTGGGGGAGTTGTTTTATAACTGTAGTTTTTATGATGAATACAACAATCAAATTACTCGTGTGGAACTGTCGTGGTGCCGCTAACAAAGCTTTTTACCGATACAGCAAGCACTATATAGATCTTTACAAACCCGACATGTATGTAGTGCTAGAAACTAGAAGTGATCCTGTTAAGCTATCAGCCCCACTTCAACGCTTGGAATTTGATGGTTGTAGTAGTATGGAGAATAATGGCTATTCGGGAGGCATTTGCATGGCCTGGAAAAGTGATAAGTTGAATGTTCAGTTGATTTGCAAAGACACTCAATACATCCATAGTAGAATTAAATAACAAAATGGCAAGGAGTGGCTCTTTACCGCTATTTATGTTAGCCCCCGCAATGATAATAGGAAGAGGTTATGGGAAGAAATTGGTAAGGTTGCGGAGCATGTGACTGGTCCCTGGCTGCTTGCTGGGGACTTTAATGACATTGCTTATAGTTCTGATAAAAAGGGTGGGGCTCCTGCTTGTACTAGGAAATGCAAACTATTTCGGGACAGACTTAATGAAAACAAGCTTATGCATATGGAGACTGGTGGTCCAAAATTTACGTGGAGAGGTCCATTATTCCATGGGGGCCAACGCATTTACGAGAAGCTTGATAGAGCTCTCAGTAATGAAGAGTGGAGACTGGAGTTCCCTGATGCACAGGCTAAAGTTCTTACTAGGGTAGACTTCTCTGATCATCATCCCTTGTTAATCACCACTAAGATGTATAGAATTTCCAAAGTTCCTCGTGCATTCAGATTCGAAAGTGTCTGGCTAACTGATGCTAATTATCAGGCGATGCTTGCTAATACCTGGAAGGTGGAAGACTGTGTAACTACAAATCTCAGTAGTGTTAAAGCGGAGCTTGAGAAACGGAAATTCCAAAATTTTGATCAAGTTATCGGTATGAAAAGAAGAATTATGGCTAGACTCAATGGCATCCAACAATGCCTCCAAAGAAATTATAATGTTGAGGGTATGATAAACCTTGAGAGAAGGCTACAGAGTGAGTTAAGCAATATTCTGAAGAAGGAGGATTTAATGTGGTTTCAAAGGTCGAGAACGCAATGGCTAGCTGATGGTGACCGGAACACTAGATACTATCACATGAAAGCTATTAATAGGAGAAGAAGATATAAGGTTAGTATGCTGAAAAATGATGATGGCCAGTGGGTAGAAGATAAGGATCAGTTGCAGGCTCTTGTGACAAGCTTCTATCAAAAACTATTTTCCATCAATTATGGCTGGCAGGAGCAGGAACAGACTGAGATAACTTTTCCCAAGCTGCTTGATGTTGAGATACATCAGCTAGAGGCGGATATTGCAGATGAGGAGGTGCGGAAGGCGTTGTTTGCTATGAAGCCTTGGAAAGCTCCCGGTCCGGACGACTATCCGACGGGTTTTTATCAGAGATCGTGGGATGTGGTTGGCAAAAGTGTGTGTGATTTTGTGAAAAACGTTTGGCAAAAACTAGGGTGCATTGGTGCAATCAACAAAACAGATATTTGCTTAATTCCAAAAGGAGAACATCCTCAATTCGTCTCTCAGTTCAGACCTATATCGTTATGTAATACGATATACAAAATTGTGAGTAAAGTAGTAGTTGAGAGGTTGAAAAACATCATGGACAAATTGGTTTCCCCTTTTCAAACTGGTTTCCTCCCTAAAAGATCCATCCATGAGAATATTATCATCGCAAAAGAAGTTATGAATTTGCTGCATAAAAAGAAAGGCAAGAAAGGTATGTTTGCTATTAAAATCGATCTCACGAAAGCTTACGATAAGTTGAACTGGGATTTTATTTGTCAGGTCTTGAATGAGATTGGTGTGCCTAATAATATGGTGAACATTATCATGCATTCTATAACAAGTGTGGAAACCAATGTCAATTGGTACGGTGCTCGCGGTCAGTTTTTTCGTCCACAGCGTGGAATTAGACAAGGAGACCCGATTTCACCTTATCTTTTTGTTCATTGCATGGACAAACTCACGCATTTGATTGAACAAGAAGTTAGAAATAATAATTGGCGTGCTATTCGTATGGGGAAACTTGACCCTAGCATCTCCCACCTTATGTTTGCGGATGACTTGCTCTTGTTTGGAGAGGCGACCGAGAAGCAAATGAACTGTGTTATGGCTACCCTTAATAGGTTCTGCAAGATCTCAGGGCAGGAAGTTAGTCAAGAAAAATCCAACATTCTTTTTTCTAACAATGTCACTAGGAGTATGAGGAATAAGTTGATACATTTATTGCAGTTCAAGGAAACAATGCACTTTGGGAAGTACTTGGGGGTGCCTTTAAGTGGCAAAACTTTGAGATGTTCAGATTTCAATTACCTGGTGGAGCAAGTGGAGAGACGTCTTGCGAGCTGGAAAAATAACGTTTTATCTTTTTCAGGTCGTGTTACGTTGGCGAAATCGGTCATTGAAGCTATTCCAACATATTCTATGATGACTAATAAGCTTCCTGCTAACTGCATAAAAGAGATTCAAAGGCTGCAGCGGAACTTTATTTGGGGCGACACGGTTGAGAAAAAGAAAATTCATGCTATTAATTGGGACACGATCACTAAACCAAAGGATTATGGTGGTTTAGGCTTAAGGAAGCTTGAGATTATGAACAATGCTTGCCTCATGAAATTGAGTTGGAATCTTTTAACGGACTCTACGGATTTATGGTGCAAAGTTCTCAAAGGTGTATATATGGAACCTGGTAGGCAGGATAATAGTAAGACTAGTTGGAAAGATTCTAGTTTGTGGAGAGACTTGTATAACACGGTGTCGTATCTGTTGGAAACCGGCATTTGGTACATTGGAGATGGAGTGAAAACTGCTGCATGGGAAGAGTGTTGGATTGAGCCTGGGTGCTGCATAGCTGATTTGGATCTTCACATCCCTATGGAGCTGCATGGGATGAAAGTTTGCGATTTAGTTAACGAGAATGGTGATTGGAAGTGGAATTTGCTGCAGGGTTGGCTGCCTACTGGTATCCTTGACAAGATTAAGGCCATTATGCCTCCTGCTCCTGATATGGGGCTGACAGGTTTATGTTAGCAGGGTCCGGAGATGGTGCGTACTCGATAAAAGAAATTTATAAGGCGTTATCAAAGCCAGATAAGCTTGAGGAAACTGCTGACTAGAAGCATATATGGGGCCTGAGTGTTCCGGAGAGAGTGCGTATGTTCCTTTGGTTGTTTCGTCACTATAAGCTTATGACGAACTCCAACAAAAGAAAGAGAGGGCTAGGTTCTGCAACATGTAATTTATGCGGGAATGTCAATGAGTCCTCGTTGCATGCAATTCGCGACTGCCATCGAGCTAGACTGGTTTGGACTCAGTTTGTTGATACCAGCCAGAATTTAAATTTCTTCTGTGAAATGGACCTTGAGAAGTGGTTTAGTAGTAATATGGCTAGTTCTAGAAATACTACTGTCCCGTGGCGTCTGGTATGGGCTACGAGCTGTTACTACAATTGGATTTGGAGGAATAAGGAAGTTCACGGTGAAGAAACGAGTCGTCTGTTTGACCCGGGAGCTTTCATTACTAATAAAATTAAGGATTATGAGGAAGCCATGATATCTATGCAGGTTGGCATGGATAAAAACATGGTTACTAAAACATTTTCTTGGTGTCCTCCTCAAAGCAACTGGGTTAAGCTAAACTCAGACGGTGCGTGTTCTAATGAAGGCGTAGCCGGTTGTGGTGGAGTTCTTAGGGATGATAATGGTAGGTGGTTGGGAGGTTTCTCGAAATTTTTGGGGAGCTGTTCGGTATTTATAGCTGAATTATGGGGTCTGCTTGAAGGTTTGAGGCTCGCAGTTTCGCTTGGTCATCGTAAAGTTGAAGTAAACGTGGATTCTCTTATGGTAGTGCAGGCCATGGCTAAGGGGGTATCAAAGTGTAGAGGTAGCTTGGCTTTGATAGCTCAAATTAAAAAGATTATGGAAAATCTCGATGAGGTTCGTGTGTTTCATGCTTACAAGGAATCGAATAAGTACGCCGACGCCCTCGCGGGTATTGGGTGCATTAGTGGTCCGACGATTGTTACCTACAATTCAGTGCCGGTAGGTCTGCAAAGTCTCCTTGCTGAGGATTTTAGTGGTGTCTCTTTTTCTAGAGTAGTGTTTGGTTAGTCTTTTCTCGGGCCTTTGGCCCTCCTTGTAACCAAAAAAAAAAAGTATCATGTGTAATATTAACAAGGCAATTGTCATAGTGTAGTGGTCAAGGCTCTAGCATTTGAGTGGAGGGGAGTGGGTTCAAGTCCCATGTGAAGCAAAACTTTTAAAAAATTAAAAAAAATTAAAAAATTAAACGAAATTCCACGTGGAATTATAAAAAAAATAAAAAAAATAAAATAAATGCTACGTGTGCAGGATGTGCAAAGTCAACATTTTTTGCAAAAAAAAATGGAACAGAGTCTTTAATGAATATAATATATTTTGTGAGGTTTGTAACAAAAATTTCTTTTTTAAGGAGGAAAAATCAAAATACGCCCCCAAAATATAAAAGAAATAGTTTAAGAATCACATTACATACAAAAGTAATTTGATTTGAAATATATTGAAATGGTTTGAATTTTAAAATCCAATAATTTCAGAAAACACTTTCTAATATTCATAAACTTTTTTTTCTTCCATATGAGATATTTCTAAAAGATTTAAATTTTAAGGGATTGAAAAAATAATTTATGTAAAAAGTATGTTTGTCATATCATACATAAAGCATGTAATGGTTAGCAACAACAAATGTGCTGAAAAATGTGTAAGAGAAGGACGGTTGATTGACATTGTGAAAGATAAAAAGGCTTGACTCATTAAAGGGTCAAGGCCCACAAAGACATGATAGAAAGATGGGTGTGCTCATGTGGTGGGGTTATGTTTTCAGTCAAAGGAGTTTAAAACAAGAAGACATAGTTTTACAAGTGTCATCCTAAAAGGGTCTTCATGTATTTTGATTGGATTAGCATCCATAGAATATTCTTGGACATCCACTAAAAGTTATGCACTTAATTAAAGTTCTTTTTATCTACACTATTGGTTTGAACTTTGAAAGTGGCCCTTATAGAGAGGGTAGGGGTTGAAAAGTTTGTCTCTTTCTCACTTGGTCACACTCTATCTTTCGGTTTATTGGAGACCCTTTTTTATAACCCTTATCTTTTTTTCATGTTCATGGAACTTAACCCTAGAATGTGACTTGATACATAAGGTCATTGTACAATTTTATCTTGATGGTCTTATCACATAAATGTGTTACCTATATATTGTACTACCTTTGTTTTCATTGAGTTTATTTATACCAAATGAAAATTATTGGAGCCATTATGTTTTGAAGTTGATGAAGCACATGCAATGTTTAGATTTTTGTTGAAAAAGACAAACTATGTTGTATCTCTATGCATGGCTCTAACCTCATATTGTATTGTACAATATCTAGATGGAGTGGATAATTATATGTGGAGTGTTGCTTGTTTAAATATAGAAAAGAGTTAGTTCATTTTCTTTGATGTTTCTTTCTTGTTTTGTTTTTTCAAAAGTGTTAGGTGTTTGATTTTGGACGAAACCTACAATATTTGGTAATTCAAGGAATACACGAAAACTTTCCATAGTTCTAATTGGCTTAGAGACTTCAGATATTTAAATGGACAACTATTAAATGGACAATTCTTAGTAGAAGATAAGGAGAACACAAAACCAAAGTAGCATGCAATTTTCCTAAACTTTTTGCCAGTTTTTTTGAAAGAGCAGTGCTATTAGTACGAAGCAATTTGAAGAAGAAATGCAAAAATGAATATGTGTCACTATTTTAGTGGTGAATTTTAAATTAATTTTAAATTAAACTTCCTTTTTAATAGGAATAATGGTTGTTGTGGTGATAATGGATGGTTGAGATGTATTTTTGCATTTCATGTTTTTCCATTTTCTTACTAATAAGCATTTTCCTTTTTGAAATGAAGTAAAGGTGGATACTTTTATGAAAATTAAATTAAAATTTTGTTTATCTCGTTATGAGAGTTTAATTCATTCCATTGTAACCAACTTCTTTTGGTAATGTAATATGTATTTATATTTAGGTGCTTTTAGTTGGAGTTTTCATTAGTCCAAAATACTGACATATTACACATATACAAAAACATGTATAAATGTGTATTTTATACATCATTAAGGAATAATCTAGTCTATAATTGTTTGATTAACTTAAACTAATTAATTAATTATTTTTTCTAATACTTTCCTACAAACTAGACTCTGAATTCAAACAAGTTTAAGATTATCGAGCAAAGATGAAAAAGTTGATTTAGGAAGAGTTTTGTTAGAACATCAGTTATTTGAGCAGAGGATAAAATTGGAAATAGTTTGATTAAGCATATTTTTAAATTTTCTCTGAAGATATGACAACTGATCTCAATGTGCTTAGAGCGCTCGTGGAAAGTGGAATTGTGGACGAAGTATCCTGCACATCTGTTGTCCTAGTAGATTGAAGTTGGATCGGGGAATTTGATGTGTAGGTCATTAGAAAAGTAATGCATCCATTGAACTTCATATGTGAGGCTTGCAAAAAACTTTATATTATGCCTGTCATACCCCAAAATTTACCCGATACAATTCGCATCTTTTAATTTGTTTAAGGGTATTGAAATTAAGAGTCATGGGGTTTAACACATCTATTGTTGAACCCAACCTCTTATGAAACCTTTAATCAAATTCAGGTGTGTAATTAGCAGGCATCTAGGCCCAAATTGATGGCCCATATATCTCATGATTCTTTTTGTAAATATTTTACTACCATTATATATTTGTATATTTGTGGGATGATTACTTGGGTTGTTGTTAACCTTTAAACTAAAGAGAGGGGGTACATTCAAAGATGGGAAGAGTGTGGCAAGCTCAATTAGCTTAAAGCCCATGTAGAAAAAGAACTTTGTTTTAACACTTCTTTTTTGCTTTAAATTCTACACTTATTTATGTGTATATTTTCGAAAAAAAAGGAAAAAACATGTGATTAATTTTATTAGCAGCATCATTATTGTTAATAGATTATATTAAATAATGTTACTTGTTGATAGTAATTATAGTATTAGGTGTTATCATTAATTTTATTAATCAGATTAACTAAATATTGTTTATATTTCAGTATAACATTATTTTGAATTTTATTAATTGATTAATTAATTAATTAGGTGGACTTAGTCAAGGGTCAAAATTAGAGTTTCGCTGTTCATCTTCTTCCTAAGCTCAGCGGCGGCCGCCCCCTTTCAGCCACACAAACCCTAACAATGCAATCGCCCAGGCCCATGGATCCTCAATCAAAACGCGTAACAGAAAACAAAATCCGGAACAAAACGTAACGAATCATGAACACAATCAAAACTTAAACAAAATAAAGATCTGCATTTGATTAAAACATTACTACAAAATCAATTAACATTGAATCGGATCAGAAATCTAAATGAATCCTAGATCTAATTGAATCTTTCTAAACTTAAATCTAACCCTAAGCATAAATATAAAGAGAATCAGATGAAAAGGGGACGGAAAAAAAAGTTTTTTCTGGGGAGAGAGCCTTGAAGCCGCGGCGGAGAAAACCTCGAGATCTTCATCGGACCTGTACACGGAGGAAAAGAAAGATTAGAGGGAGCGTACACGTACAGAAATTGAAGACTACAAGGTAACCGAATCGAACTTAGCTTAGGGTTTTTGTTTGATCTCGTGTTTATACATCGTTTGTGTTTGAATCTGGATTCGATTATGGGTTAGATTCATAGGTTAGGGGATTAGGGTTCATGCGTGTGGTATTGTTCTGGGTTTAGGGATGAAGATGGTGGTTGGGGGAGATGAAGATCTTCATCTGGGTTCTCGCGGTGGTTTTGAGGATGGCCGGTGGTGGTTTACGGCTGTGTTCTGGGTTGGTTGAAGATGAAAGGGAGAGATGAGAGAACGAAAGAGAGAGGGATCAAGAAGAGAGAGAAAGAAAGTGAGGAAATGAGTGATAGGGAGAGGTAGGGACCAAGGGTATTTTTCTTGGGGCCGTTGGATTAAAGCCATGTGGCTTCACGATAGCCACACGGTTGGCGTACCGAACATGATTCGGTGCTTCTTTTTAATCATACGCCTTCAAACTAAAACACATGCAGGTCGCACGATCTAGATCAGACCACCCTGATATTGCTCACACACCAAAACCCATGCACCCTCACCACACACAATCGCTCGAGTCCAAGAGGCAATTGGGCCTGGCCTGTAGCGCTTTTAACACCCCCAGGTTTACTACCTTAATGCAACATACACCCCTGCAATAAAAAAACATAATAATATTAATTAATTAATTTTGTAATTTTCTAATTATTGAATTGTTTGTTATTTTGATAATCTAATTTAATTTTCTCCTCAAACCGACTATACCTATTAGTCGCAAGTAGACGAGAAATAATTTTCATTTAATTAATTTGTTTATTAATAATTCAAATAACTCTCGAGTAATTCTCTCCTCAACCCGACTAAATCTATTAGTTGCTTTAGACGAGAGATAAAAAATACATAAAATTCAAAACACATCTAATTTGCTGCTCGCGACGATCAATCCATCGATCTGAGTAATCAGCAATGCCCCTTAACCCGTTAGCTATACTAATCAAATCTATTGATCACCGCATCTAACGGTGCCACATTAAATCAGGGTTGTACGCCCAAACAAACATTCAAAACACACCAAATCACGACACTACGGATCTTTATCCTAGGCAATTCAAAATGCCTTTCAAATCAAATTCAAAACTACGATAGGCCATTCAAAAAGCCTTCAAACCTCCATAATCAATTCAAAGGCGTACAACCCTGTGCCCGAACTACGTTGACTCTAATTCTCCCTAAGGAGATACGTAGGCACTTGGATAACCAAGGCGAGTCCCCCACCCTAAAACCTCAATTCACTTTCAAATCTCAATTTTAGCTCTTTTCACTTCCTTAGCTATTGAATCTAAATTTTAGCCATAAAACCTTTGCCTCAACATTAAACCTTAGGAAAGGGTTGAGGGTGCCTAACACCTTCCCTCGACCTGATTATAATAACTTACCCTGAATCTCTAAACTGCGTAGGGTTTCCTATTCGCCCTTCAGAATAGGTGGCGGCTCTCTAAGTTATAATTTTAGGCAGGTTGCTACAGCTGGCGACTCTGCTGGGGACCATAGTGATAACAAAACTGTAAATTATTATGCTCCTAGGTTTTGGCAGGGTTTAGGTTTTTGGCGAACTTTTTTAGGGTTTGGCAAATTTGCCAAAATTAGGGTTTGGTTTAGAGTTATGTTTTTTAAACAAATATTTAATTTCTGTTTATTTATTTATTTAATTTTTATTATTTGCCTAAATGTTAATGGGTTATGTTAATATATTTGCATTAAATGTTTAAATGTTATATTAATATATATTTGCACTGTTGGGTTACATATTATTGCTGTTAAGCCTAAGCGTGAGAATTATAATTAAGACCAGAGGGGAACTACATCGCCTACGAGTCTTATTATAATTCCACTCAGAGTGGGTTGAATATCCGGAAATGTCTGATACGAGGCTTGACCTTGTTGAGGGCTGGACTTGGTATTTAGCTGATCTCTCTGAGAACCTACCCCTAAAATTCGAACCTCATGGATCAAATGAGTTGTTCTAAAATCCAAAGAGACAAAAAGTCTCGGCGGCTACGAACGACCCCATGAGACCTTCTAGAACATACCAATGGGAAGGGTAGGCACCCTAAGCCGTTACATCGAACCTATGAACCTAGGGCTTATGTGCTTACGTGCTTATTATATATGCAATTTATATACTGCGAATGTCCTGCGTTTAATTTTTGCAGGTATACCTACGCGTTCCCTGGCCTGCAGGGACCCTATTTCTAAGACCATGTCCTTACCACGAAGGACATCCTTATTTACGCACGTCAATTGGCCTCTCGATGGCCATGCGATCTAGTGACTGTCTTGAACGGTCACTCCGTACCTACATCTACGCGTTCCCTAGCCTATAGGGATTATATTTCTAAAATCGCATCCTTCGTACGAAGGACATCTTCGTTAGCATACGTTGATTGGCCTCACGATGGCCATGAGACTTAGTGACTGTCGTGAACGGTCACCCCGTGCTTACATCTACGTACTCCCTAGTCTGTAGGGATTTTCTTTTACATCCATGTGTTTTCGCAACGACGCGTCCTTCCCCGAAGGACAACTTCATTAGCATGCGTTTGATTGCCCTCTCGATGGCTATGAGATCTAGTGACTGTCTTGAACGGTCACTCCATGCTTGTTTCCGCGCACCCTCTAACTTGTAGGGTTTGGATTCCCATCTATACATCTTTCATCCCTATCCTGTAGGGATTTCTCTTCATCCAATATTGTCCTTATATAGGTTGTGTTCCGCATAGAGAACCTTCCCACCAAGGACAACTTCATTGGTACACGTTGATTAGCCTCTCGATGGCCATGAGACTTGGTGACTGTCTTGAACGGTCACCAGCCGCTTCCTTCTACATACTCCCCAATCCAAGGGAATTCCATTTGCGTGTCATAACATCTATCTTACAAGGAGTCTCTCGCATATCCATGCATTCGCATTTTCATGCTGTCATACATTTACATCTACATTTGCATTTTTGTCTTCACCCCTATCTAATCAACAACTACGCTAGCTGATTTCCTAAGACTCATAAATGAACTCAAGAAGAGCCCTAAAATGTGGAGAGAGGAGAATCAACCATTGAATGTTCAAAAGATCTTGGTCCTACAAGGAGAAGAGGTTGCCCTTCATTATACAAACTACGTACTTACGCCTACGCCCGCGCCTATGCCTCCTCATGTTGGGGCAGTCGATGCAATAGAGGTCATTACCGAGCAGGAGTTGGTTCAACAAAGAAGTTCCCCTATAGATGCACTTAAGGGGTATCTACTTACAAAGGGGTTCATCTTAGAACGCAACGAAGCTTATGAGAACACCTTACAACGGTTTGTGGGGCAAAGATTAGTCCAACTGGGGGCAATATCTTGAACAAGGATGCATAGGCATGGTGGAGGGGAAGCAAGATTTAATTGAAGAAGGGGTCATTGAGTCCGACCAACCTAAAGAGCCGCACAAGTCTAATGCTATAGATGTCTAGAAGGATGGATTCTTAGATCATTAGTTTCATTTGCATTCGCAATCTCTTTTCTGTTTGTTTAAACATTTTTCGTATGACAGACGCTATGTACTTTACAATAATCATTAATGCATTGCTTACGTTCGTCTTGATTTAATCCTAGTGTTTTCACTATATTTAAAACTGTGTTTTTACTTATTCGTGATATTCAACTTTCGTTCAAAGATGTGTACCTTTAGAGGGAGAATGACGAAAACGATACCACAATCTCATACAGTACGCTTTCGAACAGACCGTGTTGACGATGTAGAGGCATTGTTTCAATTCCAATACAGTGGAGATATAAGGATGTTAATCCCTCGTCAAGCCCTTTGAGCCTAAGAAGTAGGAGTTTTCCTTCACGTACAAAATAAAAACCCTCAAAATATAACCTGGGATAGGGTAGCTGTTCAGTTAACTTGATTATCTCAAATTGTTCCTTTGAACATAATCACTGATGGTTCTCCGTCATAATTAAGCCTGGCAGTCAATGTCCGCAAAGAAAAAAAAGAAAAACAACGCAAGGCCTGCCAAGTCAAAACCTATTAAGGAGACTCAGGCAAAATCAAGGCATCCCGCTGATCGTAATTTTAAATAAACAGTTCAGGCAAAATTAGGGATAATAAAGTAAAAAAAAGGGTCACTATATACCCTTGACAAAAGGAAAATATTACAAAAGGAGGATGACTGTCTTTGCAGATAAACCTTTGGTTTTTGAACCATCATAAATGTCAATGTTATAATTCCCAAAGTCTTTTGGAGCCTAAATGCATAGTTAACTGAGCGTAGGACTGGAGAACGTCACGAAGATTGGGGTGGGTACAAATGAACTTTGAGCCATTATCCTTTGTTTCTTAAAACCGTGAACCAGGCCACGTTACAACCCTTAAAAGTCCTAACTGAAACATGGTTAGTTCGAAAGCATGCCGTTACAAAAAGGTATCCCGACTCCTTAAGGTCTACTATAACTCTTGAGTTGATATCACTTTCTTACAAAAAAAAAACTCCGTTTTACTCAAAAATGTTTTTAAACTTTCAAGACAGACGTATGCATTCGCATCTTATGAATTTCATCGTAAAGCACACTGGTCTATATAGATTCAAATGTTTTAACATCGGGGAGAAGTTGCATGGGGCATGGCTAATGACTAAAAATCCTACCGACAGGCGAAATAGCTTTAAAAAGCATATTAAAGAAGAAATATCTCTTACGCCTGACTCGGATGGCTACTGTATACACGGGGCATAGCCCGTTGTTATCCTATTTTATCTGGGGCAATCTAATCAAGATCCGTGGGGTCTCTCAAGGACTCTGAATAGCCCATGGGGGCAAGTCCATTACTAGGGGGCACGTTGCAAAAGGTCACTCAGTATCAAATGTTGTCAATACCACTCTCACGTCCTTTTCAGGAACTTTTATAGAACATCTCTCAATCTGTCCATGTGGTCTTCTTTAAGACATGTTCAAATATCTATTATCCTTTCTAGGAGCCTTTTTCAAATAGTTTTCTTTAAGACACATTCTACAAACCTTCTCAAGTGTCTCTCGTCATTTTCAGAGATCTTTTCAGATAAGTCTTCTCTAAGACATATTCCTTTCTAAGAACCTTTTCTAAGTAGTCTTCTGTAAGACATCTCTTAACTTTTTCAGGTAGTCTTCTTTAAGATATTCCTTACCCTTTACAGGTTATATTCTCTAAAATATCCCTTGTCCTTTCCAGGAACCTTTCTAGGTAATCTTCTTTAAGACACCCGTCAATCTTTTCAGTTAGTCTTTTTAAGACATGTTCAAATTTCTCTTATAAACCTTGTCAAACTTTGTTTAAAGTACAGTCTTCTTCAGGGCGGTATCCCATCCTTTCTAGGGTAGTCTCCTTCAAAATGTCTTTTCCTGAGTTTTGTTTAAAACACTACATTCCTTAAAAAAGTCTTTATCCTCTATGGGATTCTTAGACCCTCTTTGCAAACGTGCCTCCCCGAGGTTTGTTTAAAGCACAATCTTGTTCAAGACAATCTCATATCCTATCCAGGAACCTCTTCAGGTAATCTCCTAGAAGACATCATCTCATTCTGAGTATTCAGTGAACTTTTGTCCATCGAACACGACCAAGACGCATGACTAATTCTGAAAAGCATCTGCTTCACATTCGAATCAATACCTAGCATCAGGGAGGTTGGGTTAATCAGAGGCGATCATTGCTAATAAAGATCCCTGAACCGGGGGAACCACATCTAGGGGGTTCTCCTAAACAGGGGCAAAATATTAAGGTTTATAGGGGCATACAATCAATGATCCTAATGACTGGGGCATATCTTTCAAGAATTCAAATACTGGGGCAGTGCATATCAGGTTCATGGCATGACATGGTAATATTCGAGGTCCCTCTAAGGATATTTCCTTCAAGTCAAATGGTGCGTCTCTCAAAATTTTTGATATCGAGGAAACCACGCTAGTATCACACAAGGAGCATTGCTGCGTAATTGGCCTTCTTACGCCTGTATAATTTACGACCTACAATGTGGGATCGTCGTACATACATGATTCTCATTCATTTTGAGAATCTCATTACATGACACATACATCATAACATTGCATGAAATCAACATTTGCCTTTTCAGGTCACTTCAAAGTCAAAAGGATATCGTCATTCCAAATGCGGTGCAAATACGATCGTTTCCGAGCCTTTCTCCAAAGGCAATTCAGAAACAACCAAAGAATTTTTTACCTTTCAAGGTAGCCTTCTCTAAGACGCTTATCAACCTTTCTAGGTAGGCTTTGCCAAGACCTTCCTTATCCTCTCTAGGAGTCTTTCCATGTCCGTCTTGTTTAAGACGCTTCATATCCTTTCTAGGAACCTGTCTAGGTTAGTCTTGTTTAAGACATTTCATATCCTTTCAAGGAACCTCTTTAGGTTAGTCTTGTTTAAGACATGTCATCTCCCGTCTAAGAGCCTTTCCAGGTCAGTCTTGTTTGAGACATATCCAAGTTAGCCTTACAGTCTTGTTTAAGACGTTTTCTATCTTTTTAGAAGCCTCTATAGGTAATCTTGTCTAAGATGTTTCATATCTCTCTAGGTAATCTTGTTTAAGACGTTTTATATCTTTTTAGAAGCCTCTATAGGTAATCTTGTCTAAGATGTTTCATATCTCTCTAGGTAATCTTGTTTAGGATGTTTCATATCTTTTTAGAAGCCTCTCTAGGTAATCTTGTCTAAGATGTTTCATACCTCTCTAGGATAATCTTGTTTAAAACGTTTCAGGAGCCTTTCTAGTTTAGTCTTATTTAAGACATATCTCAACTTCTTTAGGTAAAATTCTTCAAAAATATACCCAATCTTCTCTAAAGACATCTTGCACTTTCAAAGAGTTTCCTCATTCAGTCTTCTCTAAGACATTTCTCCCCGGAGCTTTGTTTAAAGCCTAATCTTATTTACATCAGTCATTGATATACCCTGTTCGGGAAACCACTTCAGGTAGTCTTATATAAGACATTACTTCATCTCTCCTCAAATACAATCCGAACTAGGATTCGCAAACGTCCCAAAGAGGTTAAACAAATTCAAGGGATGATAAGGAGATAAGACGTTGGAGTATCATACATACATATTCATGTGCATACACGCAACATTCACATATGTGAACCTGCATACATTTGCATCGTATCAAACAACAGGGTCATACGCATACACCTGATGCATACGCATTTTACACAATAGTCCTCTATACAGGTAATCTTGTCTGAACCAGGGCAAGTGATTCCTATTGGTGCAGGTAAGCTCGGCAAAACTATGGGTGAGCTTGCTAAGCACTATAGCAAACTGATCACACAACTAACTGTAAATCCCCGCTATATAAGGCTTTAGCAGGACGAGTCTTTTCTCTCACACTCGAGCACAAGGTAAATTTGGGGGTCTTCCATTATTTAATAACTCTTCGATCCGAAAAAACGTGAGACCTGCGTATTCTCACGCCATTCAATCCAAGGTAATTAAATAGGGGCAGCTGTCATACCCCAAAATTTACCCGATACAATTCGCATCTTTTAATTTGTTTAAGGGTATTGAAATTAAGAGTCATGGGGTTTAACACATCTATTGTTGAACCCAACCTCTTATGAAACCTTTAATCAAATTCAGGTGTGTAATTAGCAGGCATCTAGGCCCAAATTGATGGCCCATATATCTCATGATTCTTTTTGTAGATATTTTACTACCATTATATATTTGTATATTTGTGGGATGATTATTTGGGTTGTTGTTAACCTTTAAACTAAAGAGAGGGGGTGCATTCAAAGATGGGAAGAGTGTGGCAAGCCCAATTAGCTTAAAGCCCATGTAGAAAAAGAACTTTGTTTTAACACTTCTTTTTTGCTTTAAATTCTACACTTATTTATGTGTATATTTTCGGAAAAAAAGGAAAAAACATGTGATTAATTTTATTAGCAGCATCATTATTGTTAATAGATTATATTAAATAATGTTACTTGTTGATAGTAATTATTATTAGTATTAGGTGTTATCATTAATTTTATTAATCAGATTAACTAAATATTGTTTATATTTCAGTATAACATTATTTTGAATTTTATTAATTGATTAATTAATTAATTAAGTGGACTTAGTCAAGGGTCAAAATTAGGGTTTCGCTGTTCATCTTCTTCCTAAGCTCAGCGGCGGCCGCCCCCTTTCAGCCACACAAACCCTAACAATGCAATCGCCCAGGCCCATGGATCCTCAATCAAAACGCGTAACAGAAAACAAAATCCGGAACAAAACGTAACGAATCATGAACACAATCAAAACTTAAACAAAATAAAGATCTGTATTTGATTAAAACATTACTACAAAATCAATTAACATTGAATCGGATCAGAAATCTAAATGAATCCTAGATCTAATTGAATCTTTCTAAACTTAAATCTAACCCTAAGCATAAATATAAAGAGAATCAGATGAAAAGGGGACGAAAAAAAAAGTTTTTTCTGGGGAGAGAGCCTTGAAGCCGCGGCGGAGAAAACCTCGAGATCTTCATCGGACCTGTACACGGAGGAGAAGAAAGATTAGAGGGAGCGTACACGTACAGAAATTGAAGACTACAAGGTAACCGAATCGAACTTAGCTTAGGGTTTTTGTTTGATCTCGTGTTTATACATCGTTTGTGTTTGAATCTGGATTCGATTATGGGTTAGATTCATAGGTTAGGGGATTAGGGTTCATGCGTGTGGTATTGTTCTGGGTTTAGGGATGAAGATGGTGGTTGGGGGAGATGAAGATCTTCATCGGATTCAGGGTTCTCGCGGTGGTTTTGAGGATGGCCGGTGGTGGTTTACGGCTGTGTTCTGGGTTGGTTGAAGATGAAAGGGAGAGATGAGAGAACGAAAGAGAGAGGGATCAAGAAGAGAGAGAAAGAAAGTGAGGAAATGAGTGATAGGGAGAGGTAGGGACCAAGGGTATTTTTCTTGGGGCCGTTGGATTAAAGCCATGTGGCTTCACGATAGCCACACGGTTGGCGTACCGAACATGATTCGGTGCTTCTTTTTAATCATACGCCTTCAAACTAAAACACATGCAGGTCGCACGATCTAGATCAGACCACCCTGATATTGCTCACACACCAAAACCCATGCACCCTCACCACACACAATCGCTCGGGTCCAAGAGGCAATTGGGCCTGGCCTGTAGCGCTTTTAACACCCCCAGGTTTACTACCTTAATGCAACATACACCCCTGCAATAAAAAAACATAATAATATTAATTAATTAATTTTGTAATTTTCTAATTATTGAATTGTTTGTTATTTTGATAATCTAATTTAATTTTCTCCTCAAACCGACTATACCTATTAGTCGCAAGTAGACGAGAAATAATTTTCATTTAATTAATTTGTTTATTAATAATTCAAATAACTCTCGAGTAATTCTCTCCTCAACCCGACTAAATCTATTAGTTGCTTTAGACGAGAGATAAAAAATACATAAAATTCAAAACACATCTAATTTGCTGCTCGCGACGATCAATCCATCGATCTGAGTAATCAGCAATGCCCCTTAACCCGTTAGCTATACTGATCAAATCTATTGATCACCGCATCTAACGGTGCCACATTAAATCAGGGTTGTACGCCCAAACAAACATTCAAAACACACCAAATCACGACACTACGGATCTTTATCCTAGGCGATTCAAAATGCCTTTCAAATCAAATTCAAAACTACGATAGGCCATTCAAAAAGCCTTCAAACCTCCATAATCAATTCAAAGGCGTACAACCCTGTGCCCGAACTACGTTGACTCTGATTCTCCCTAAGGAGATACGTAGGCACTTGGATAACCAAGGCGAGTCCCCCACCCTAAAACCTCAATTCACTTTCAAATCTCAATTTTAGCTCTTTTCACTTCCTTAGCTATTGAATCTAAATTTTAGCCATAAAACCTTTGCCTCAACATTAAACCTTAGGAAAGGGTTGAGGGTGCCTAACACCTTTCCTCGACCTGATTATAATAACTTACCCTGAATCTCTAAACTGCGTAGGGTTTCCTATTCGCCCTTCAGAATAGGTGGCGGCTCTCTAAGTTATAATTTTAGGCAGGTTGCTACACTGCCTCTAAACTAGAGCGAGAGAATGTTGACTGCTTTTTGGATTACCAAGTAATGAGTGACTTGCCAAAGAATATGGCAAAATCTATGACAAGCCTCTTGGTGGTCGGCCATGTAGCCCAATCGCTATATGCAAAGCTATAAAAAAGTCAAGTCAAAATTAAAAGGACAAAACAAACCTAGATCAGGACTTCTTTTTAATATTGCAAAATACAATTTGCGGCTTAAAAATGAGTGACAGTAGGCTGTCAAACAAACTGGATGAGTTGTTGCACTACAAAGGAAATGACTGGGCAGTTGTGGTTAAGTAAATAAGTTTATCAATTTCATTCAAAATCATCTTTATAAGTTGTCTAACAAGAACAATACATACATCGCGGTAATTAACACCAATTTATCAATTTTTCTCATGACTCAACTACTTAGGTTCATGCCCTAATTTACTCAAGATCCTATCAATTTTCATGGATTCTCTTAATTTCAAGAACACGACTACAACACATTATCACACACAACATCAATTCATATCATGACGTATGAAAGCAAAATTATCACCACAAGTTCATCAACAATTCATCATGGCACAAAGAAGGTTGAACCTTAATTTACCCCCGCTCCTCATACCAAACATAATTGAGAATCATTAACCACCATTAGTTTGTTATTTCTAGCAAATTTTATTCTCAAGCTTCTATGGATGGATTGTCCTCCTTAAGTCTCTCTTGTCCTAGCACTCTTTTTATCTTCTCAATTTCACGTATAAAACAAAATGATGTCCATTCTTCCTATTTTCCTTTTTATTATTAAGAATTATCATCCCAATTAGGCTTTTCCTCATATGCCCTCACTTACTCTCCAATTGACCACTTTGTCCTTATTTTCTCTACACATCTAATTTATATTATTTTCTTATTTATTAATTATTAGTAACATAAATTAATATATAACCACAATATTCATACAATATTTACAAATAAATATTATACTAATAAATAAATATCATAAACAACATAATTCTAAATCAGGGTGTTACATATTTCACTAGACCTCATACTCCCTTAGAGTTTAGAATCACACACACAAGAATGATGATTTGTTAGAGGTTGAAGATGAATGGTCTCAGGTGAAATCTTACACAATAATGCTCAAGAACTCACTAAATCACAACAAGAAAAAGTTGTACTTAATATTTGATTTGAGAAAGAGAGATTTTGTGTGATTGATAAAACTGAAAAATGGATTTTCAAAAATTTGTGCTGTTATGCTAAAGAGAGAATTTTTTTTCTTTATTATATATGCGAGGGAGTTAATGGAGTAAAAATGAGTGAAATAACCCTTATGACTCGAGTCAAGAGCAAAGATTATGATTAGAGTCAAATGAGAGAACATAAAATCCATATTTTTCATTTTTGATTCAAATCAAATGAGAGAACACAAAATCCTTATTTGAATTAAGAGCACAAAATCCAATTTTCCCCTTTGATTGAGTCATATGATTTGAGGAAATCTAAATTATGAAGCCCTACCATGATTCGAATCAGACTTTTATGTGATTTAAATCAAGTTCTTACTTGATTTGAATTAGGGGATCTTGTGATTCACATCACACTTCCCGAAGAAAATCCAGATTTACACTTTCATGCCATGATTCGAGTCATGCATGATTATGATTCGAATCAGACTTCCATAATGGTAATTCCGAAGAAAATAAATTTTTCATGATTACATCTATAATTAGTTTGATTTGAATTATACATTCATGAGTTTCTTGATTCAAGTGTTCGACTTGTTGACTTGAATAATTTTTCATTGACTTTAGGAGAAGGTTTGATTTATACATGCAAAATACAATTTAATAAAAAACATTCAATTCTAAGAGAAGTGCTATCATCTAAGTGAGAGTACATTCGATTACTAAAATGATAAAGTATATGATAACCAATAAAACAAACAACAAAAGCCTATAAGACAAGAGCAACTTCAAATGTCAACTTTTAAATGGTTTGACAATGTTATGAGTCTCTCATTGAATAATTAAAAGTTCTAAATGTCATAATTAATCAATAAAAATCTCCCGCCCAGTGGACTAGTCTTTCGGATTGAGCATTTATCATAAAATTGTTTGGATCTAAGCAAATGAAAAGAACTCATCTCAAAAGACTAGTTCATTAGATGAGAGAGTCTCATGGATTGGTTACTATTTTGGACTGACCAAAAGACCCAATTGATCAAGGTCTAATCCATATTAAGTTCGTTCTACTCGACTCAATGTATAATAACAATTCACACATTATGAGAAGGTACTCAATCTTTGATCTCCAATTTCACTTTATTCATCTTGAATCTTGAACTGACTTGAGTGTTAGAGTGCTAATCATGTAGGTCCACCTCACGCTGGCGTAAAGGAGACCGGAGCCACCGTTCAAGATCAACAGTTATCAACATCTCATCATTTTTTTGTTCATTTGTGGGGTTAAAACATCCATTTATGATTTCCGGACAAAACAATTACTACATTAAGCAACTTTATATATTTAGTGTGGAACTCCTAAGATTTCCACACCCTTAAAGAGTCGTCTTCTTCAATAACTTTTGCTATAATGACAAAGATTTGATGGTATCAATTTTACTTTGACGGATTCACTCACGTATAATATTTGGTGGAAACCTTAATATATCTTCTAGTAGTACTTTCCATGGTCTAGCTCTCAACAAAATTTGGTGGAAACCTTCATATCTTATAGCAGTACTTTCCATGGTCTAGCTCTCAACAAAAACACTCATCGTTAAGATTTAAACGCATAAGGAGAGTTCAACCCATAAGATTAATTTATTAGGTAGGAGAACATAATGACTTTTTTTTTACCAAGGAGAACATAATGACTTAAACATCTCTATTTCATTTGTTTAGTCTTATAATATTGACATTTAACATTTTTAGCCAATGTATTTTGATATTTTTTATTTTTTCCATTCAATGTATTTTCCTTTTTTTATCATTGATTTTACGGTAATTTTTTTTAATTTCTAAGATAAAAGTATAGTTAATACAATTCTAGCTTTGTGGAATAATATTAAATATAAAGTTTGTTAATAGCTTGCCCCTAACATTTCTTTAATTTTCTTTCATTATATCTTCTGTCAATAACAGTATTATGGTATCAAAACACATCTACTGTTTTTAGTTATCTGATATTAACTTACCACTATCAAATCATTTGGGTTATCTTTAAGATACCAAGTCATAGACTTGAGAGGGTATATTGAAAACATCACATTATATGAAGATATTAATCCACAAATTATTTAAAAGTAAGGATACTCGTTTTCTTATTAATCAGCATAAGATTTTAAATGATGATACTACATGTCAATCTCTTAATAATCTTAGTTATTAATCAGTGATTACTCAAATGTTGCCAAACTCTCCAACCTGGTGAGTACATGTATATTTTGTTTTCTAACCAAGTGGTACGTTTTCATGTGCATGTCTTCTACATGTTCCATCTTCAATAGGTAACAATGGTAGGGGGCCATTAGGTTTGTACTTGTCCATATTAGAAATGAACAGGACTCAACATTATATGGAAAACTGACTCCAATCCAAGTAAGCCACTTGTTCACCATTTGATGTTCCATAAGATATGGCCACACTTTCTCTTTAAAATTTCAAAACCCTAACTTTCCACAAGATAGCTGGTTTTGCAGCTTTAGGTCATGTAGAGTTCATTATCATTTCATGAGAATTATTCAGTACTACTACCTAAAGTCAGCTACAAAACCGGTCACCCTAAAAACTGGCATACATGTTCAGATGGTAAAAAGGTGTGTGAGCCCCATACTAAAAGGTGATGTGAAAATCGGCCTACCAAAGGTCAAACATGAGAATTTCTGGCACCCCTCCACCGAACTCGACACTCCCAGATACTCTCTCCAATTTAAAATGAATGTCGTTTAAAAATTTTACACAGATTAAAAAATATAATAATATTATTATAAGACATTGTTCTTTTATTAAATTAACCATATAAATATATTAGAAATAGTATACAGAGTAATAAATTGAAGGATAGAATTCAAAAAAATAACTCATTATTATATTGAAAAATGAGAATGATATTGATTTTGAAATAAATTTTATTTGCTAAAACGACACTCATTATAAAACGGAGGGAGTATCCTTTAATTTGATCATAATATTTTTATAGATAAAAAATATAATTTTTATTACTGACAATGTCATTTTGTAGATTGTTGAAAAAGAATTACAAGTGTGAGTAGTGTGGGGAAGTCTCATATTGGTTAGGAATGTGGAAACTTGAGCATTTATAAGTGGGAGAATCTACTCACCGATCACCTTAAGGTTTTGAGAAAAAATGTTGCGTGTCTCTCGCAAAGGTCTGTTGCTCCTAAAGATAAATCACTTCAAGAATTTCCCATTGTCATTACAGACAATCATATATTTTATCATGAAGAATAAATTTCGCTTAAAGCTAAACCACTTCAAGAATTTTCACATGCCGAAAATCAGGTTGAAACTTTATGGTGCAATATTCATGTTGGTAGGAAGTTCTTCAACCATCGACATAATCTTGCACCTTGTGTAATTTTAATTGTATCAACACATTCTTGACTTGAACTTTCCACAAGTCAAAAACAAATCTTCCATCAATTTTCTCTAGCTCAAACTGCACAGCGGAACTTGAGACTGCAGTTCAACAACTCTTTCGCAATGCTTCACAATACTATCATTCTTTTCTGATGTGAAAGATCAGACAAAGCTGCAACCACAGAGCATACTAAGAGATTGACATGAAAAAAGAGGAACAAAATAATTACACAAGAGATTAACATAAAAACTCTAAAACCGGAGAAAAATCCACGATCGTTGTCAATAGACAACCAGAAAATAACACTATGTAAAAACTATTATAACACATAATATACCATCGACTAACTCAAATCCCTAGTACAGTCACACCCTTGATAATTTATTTGTGTAAAATATAAGAATGTGGAAGTAAACGTTGGATATAGGGTATTAGGTTTTTACAAGTCTATCAGAGTTAAACAAACTCAACATCATATGGCAAATTGGCTCCAATCCAAGTAAGCCACTTGTTCATTATTTGATGTTCCTTAAGCTATGGCCACACTTTCACTTTAAAATTTCTCATTCTTAACTTTCCACAAGATAACTGGTTTTGCAGCTTTAGGTTGTGTAGAGTTCATTATGATTTTATGAAAATCATTCAGTACCTAAAGTAAGCTACAAAACAGGTCTCCCAAAACAACCAGACATGTTTAGATGGTGAAAAGATGTATGGCCCCCTATACTAGAAGGTGACATGAAAATTGGCCTACCAAAGGTCAAGACCACTTGGGCTTTCTTTTGAGAATTAGTGTTAGTCAGTGTGGTACTACTTTCTCTAATATCTTGTATTTTTGTTGATGTTCTCCCAATTATATAGGAACCAAATCATGGAAAATCTCTTTTATTTTGAACTTATTTTCAGTTTTTTAAATTATTCTTTATGGTAATTATTAAAATCTCAACTCTATTTTCTTATTTTATATTAAAACTACACATAAATGTACAAAAATTCAATAGTATTTGAATAAAATGGTAAACAAAATCTCATTTAACTTAACTATATATATCTCTAAGTTTAAGTTTAGTGTAGAACACACAATAATGTTAAATTTTAATGAGGATAATTTACTGTCTATTAAGAACAAAACTTGTAAGATAAAACAAATTAAATGCAGCAAAGACTAAGAAGATACTTTCCAACACACCTTTTAAAAATAATTTTTAATTTTTATATTGAATAGAATTCATATATTTCCTTAGTTAGGTTTCAAACATATCAAGTTGTTATTTCTTTTAACAAGAAGACATTCTGATTTTCTTTGGTGATAATTAATTGCTTAGCCTTGTAAAAGAACTACTTGGACAGTATAATATCTCCCAACTATGATAATAAAATTAATTAATTCAATCTGCTAAAACATAAACTAAAAAATTAATTGACATTATTAATAAAATAATGTACAATAAATTTGTTTAAAATAAAAGAAATAGTACTATGATAATAAAATTAATTAAATCGATCTGCTAAAATATAAACTTATAATTTAGTGACATTATTAATTGAAAATATTTATCTTTTAAATTAAGTTATCGCCATTATAGAGAATAATCAATTTGGCATTCATAATAATTTATATATTTAAGCATTGATTTTGGGAGCTTGTTCCCATAGGATTATGCATTAATATTTCGTTTTCAGTCTTATTTTATTTAAAAAAACATAAATGTTTAAAATAAAAGAAATAGTACTATATATGATAATAAAATTAATGAATTCAATCTGCTAAAATATAAACAAAAATTAATTGACGTTATTAATAAATTAATGTATAATAAATTTTCTTAAAGAAAATATTTATCTTTTAAATTAAGTTAAATAATATTATGGTCTCCTAAATATATTAAATTTTCCTTTTAATTTTAAAATGTTTCTTTCAAACTTTGGTTTTTTTTAAGTTCTCTATTCACACTATTGGTCTATCCAATTAATTTTCATTATCGTATACAATTAAACATATATGTAGAAATGTCATTCTGACAAAGATATTGACGTAACTTACCACATTACAATTTTTATTATTATTTTATATTATTAATATTAATTAAATATATAAAAACGATTCATTAAATAAGATGAAGAAGAAAAAGAAGAAAGAAAATTCATATTAAAACTCACAATTTGTCACAAATGAAGGTTATAACTTCCCCAAAAATGGTAGATAATTTTTTTTTTTGTTAAATTTGTCTCTAATTTAATTTGGAATTTTTAAAATTTATTTACAACTCATTTTTAATAAAATTAAATTTTTTTATTCCATATTCTTTTTTATTTAACATTTTTTTAAATTAAAATATTTAATTTTAAATTTTATTTTATATTTTATTTATTTTTCTTTGTATAAACACTAAAATATTACTTTCATATTTATTTTAAATTTTTTAATTAATTTGATATATAAATTTTATGTGCATAATATTTTTTCCTGATACCTAAATTACTTTTATTTTTTTTGGTAAATTTATATTTTCAGGGTATTATTTAATTTAATTTATGCAGTTCATCTATTTAAGAATTTAGTGAAAAATTCATATTATAGGATTAAGTATAGATAAAGGTAATATTGCAAATTTGGAAATCGATTCAACATATAAAAAAATTTAAAAAATTTTTAGGAATTTTTTAAGAGTCTAATGGAAAATTTATATTTAATATTTGTTCAAAACAAAATATAATATTCTTATTCAGTAAAAGGAATTCTTAAATAAAAAAATAATATTGCAACAAAAATAAAATTTTACTTTTATTAAAATAATCAATGAAAAAGAAATATAAACTTATTAAAAATTTTGACATAAAATTATTAAATTTATTAAATAACTAATGTATTTTAATTAAATTTTAATTTGATCAAATATATTATTTCTTTAATAAATCTAAGAGTAATTTTTTTACAATAAAAACTAGATTAAATTTTTTTTTACAAGAAACTAACTAGATTTTTTTACTATAAATTTATTTCTTGCATGTGACTTTTTTATATATTAAAAAAATATTTACTAAAGTTGATTTGACACCAAAAAAATAAAAGAGTGCTTGGAGTTCCAATTCTCACCATGTGAGAATCTGAATGATGTTGAATTTGAGTGGACTACCCTTGAAAGGGGCTTTTTATTTGGCGTGTAAGGTAATGCCACCTTCACCTATATTTCCACATAGAGATTTCTATGCATTGCTTTCTATATGTATTCAAATCAAAGTCTTTTCTTCAAACGCGTTAAGTTAGGTTTGTTCCACATTATAATACTAGTGTTTTGGCCAACCTTCTATTTTATTTTAGAGTTTCGATTGTATTTTTCATTTTCATAATCAATCCTACAACATTTTAAATTAAAGGATGACGATTTCTCGGTTTCTCACGCAGCATGTGCGTTTCTGACTATATTTTTTGACTCTGTCATTGTCGTTAGCATTTCTCTTATATTATAAGATTGAAATCTAAATAATTTTTTATGAGAGATAAATCAAAGCTCGCTAAAAGGAGAAGAGAAAATATGTTGTTAACCATATAATATTTAATTACAATAATGATTATATTAAATTTGTAAATTGGACCATGCCTTCATCGAAAAAAGAGATTTAATTAGGGTGATTTTTAGAATAAAAACGCTAAGAGTTTTTTTATATATTTTTTAAGTTGTTGATTTATAAATGTTAACAATTTATTTATATTAATGCATAAATATAAATAAATGTTGTCAACGAGAATTGAATCATAAATTATCTGCTAAGGCTCATTTAACTCAACTAACACATACAAAGTATGCTACCTCCTCCACCCCTATCAGAGTTAAATCTCACAGATTATGAGAGAAAATTGAGAAAGATTCTAACTAAATCAATGTATTTCACATTTTAAAACTATTACAATAATAATGATCCACATAATGAAGGTCTGACCTTACAATACTTATGTGCATTTTTGTTAAGTCAAAGATTCATTGCTTTTCTTTTCTTTTTTTTTTACTTTTTGTTGGGGCTATTAGGGGGGGAGGGGAGGGGGGGGGGGGGGGGGGTCAACACAAGGGTGCATTTACACTTTGGAGAATTTTCTTTTGAGAAACACACTTTTGTAAGAGACACACCATATACTCACCCAAAACCTTAAGGTGGTAGATGTGTGGATTCTCCTACTTATAAATGCTCAAATCTCCATATTCCTAATCAATGTGGGACTTTCCCACACTACTTACACTTGTAATTCTTTTACAAAATTCTCCCTCAAGTATGAGTTTATCCACAATACTCCCTCTCAAGTGGAAGCTCTTTTATCCAGATACCTTTTTACCGTCGTTGACACTTTTCAACGGGATACCTCATACGGATATACAAACAAGCTGGTCCATTCACACCAAATGCTCATGATATCATTTGTTGGGGCAATTCCGGGGGTAAACACGAATGAGCAATTATTCACTTTAAGGAAATTCCTTTTGAGCAACACACCTTTGAGAGAGACACACCACATATTCATCCAAAACCTTAAGGTGATAAGTGTGTGGATTCTCTCACTTATAAATGCCCAAGTCTCCACATTCCTAACCAATGTGGGACTTCCCCACACTACTCACACTTGTAATTCTTTTTCAACACTCTCCATCAAGTATGAGTCTATCAACAATGCTCCACTCAAAAGGAAGCTCTTTTATCCATATACACTTGTACTACCGTTGACACTCTTTAATCAGACACCTACTACGGGCATTTCAATACAAACAAGTCAGTCCCTTCACTCGAACCAAAGGCTCATGATACTATTTGTCAGGGAAATTCGGGGGGGGGGGGGGTCAACACGAGGGAGCATTTAGACACTTTAGGGCTTTTTATTTTGAACAACACACATTTGTGGGAGATACACCACATACTCACCCAAATTCTTAAGGTGATGTGTGTGTGTGGGTTCTCCCATATATAAATGCTCAAGTTTCCACATTCCTAACCAAGGTGGAACTTCCCCAAACTACTCACACTTGTAATTATTTTTCAACACTTTTCATATCACAAAATTGTTGTCTTTAAAAAAATTCTTAATATATCAATTAGAACTCATGATCTTCACTTATTAACTAAGACCTTTTGCTCTAGAATGGACACTGCTTATTGTGAAATGAATGATTCAAACCCACAAGGAACAACTATGTGTGGGACAAAGAACAAAAACAACTACACGAAACAACCTCGAGCAATAATCAACTATAAACTATTGCAAAAGCAAAACTACATTAACAAAAACAAGATAAAGAAACTAAATAAACATAGAAAAGTGTTTATCTAATTTGATCCAAAATAGATCTTCTCTGGAGAGAGAGAGAGAGCAACTCTCTAATCCTCTATCAACCAAGAGATTAAAAGTTAGTTATAAGAAATTAGCTCAATAAATTCATAAGAACATCGTCCAATTTCAACCTGTTAAATAACCTCCAAAGATTACAAAACATAGAATAGTGAAACTCAAGAAGTTCTCTTTTTTCTTCACTAAACTTGTCTCTCTAGAAAATATTCTTATCTTCAATAATGAAACTTTTAAAACATTCCCCTAAACATCACACGTTTTTTCATGAACGTCCCGCATTTGTAGAAGAATGGAATTGATCAAAATTATTGAGTTTTCTTGAGACATATTCCACAATTCTCAACATTATCTTATAAAATGACGGTGATGCCAATTTATCCATCAACCACTTTACGTCTCTCTCCAAGCTTGAATTATGTTTGACAAAATTGATTAAATATATGTAATGATTGAACTTTTTCCTAGGTTGTGACTCTGTGGATTCATACGTTATATTATCTTCCAAAGGAACATTCTCCACCAAAATCTTCTTCGACTCAATCATGTCTCTAATAAAGAGTAAAAATATAGCAATGTGCTCTATCCTCTCATGATACATAGGGTGATTAGCCAAACGAACTATAATTTGACTATTATAATGTATCTTTACACTTTTTTAGTGATTTCTAACTCATTAATCATCTCTCTCAATCATATAGCTTCTTTGTCCCTTTCAACTAGAGCAATATACTCTTATTATATTGTAGATATTTCCACAATAGACTATTGATTTACCTTCAAACTAATAGTTGCCCTAAATAATGAAAACGCAAAACTTGACAAAGATTTCTAGTGTCCACGTGCCCATTATATGTGTATCTAAACATCCCTTTAAAAATTCTTTCTCTCGAGTTTCATTTATGTAACTGAAATTCTAAATAAACTTCACTACCCAGGTTTACTGCAGAGGCTAAGTAGAAAATTTTGGTTCATCTCTCTGTAGAATTTATGTGGGTTCATTCATTACTCAATGAACTTCACTTCTAGTTTAAAACTCTTAAGATCTTATGTGAAAACCTTAGTACAGTTTCACTAGCTTATGACCTAACTCTCCATAACCGGACAAAGCATATGGATTTATATATCTTCTATGTGACTTTTTCTAGATATAAAATTTGACTTTTTCTATTCAACCATTTAAAACATATTTATTTTATTTTAAATTATAATAAAATGCAAAGTGTAAAAATTATTTTTAATTAAAATAATAAAGATAAAAATAAAAGAAAAATTGATAAGGAAAAAATTATATGGTTAAAAGTTATCGAATAGCTATTAAAAGAAGTCATAAACTATAAATATTTTGGCCAAACGTTGGAGCACTATAAATACCCTCTTTCATAAGAGGGTTAGATATTCAATTCTCATTCTCTATTTCGTACTTGCTCTTCTTCATTCTGAAACTCACTTTGACATCAGGAAGGTCTTGCTGATACATTCCCTCATTTTCTCTTTTAGACCGACCACAAAGTCAAATGTTGTAGGTCACTGAAGATCCTTCTGATCCCAGTAAGATCAATAACTAAATTAGAATAGTCGTTAAGTTAATTATACAAGTCACCTATATAAGATGCACATTGACTTCATTGATTTATTGAGGAAATACAATACGAAATCCTTATTATACTCTTAACATAATTTCTCTCTCTTCTCTTTAATATCTCCTTCTATCAAGGAGTGAACAACAATAGAGAGCGTAGTTGAAATCCGCAGAGGAAGAGAAAGGCGAAAGATGGAATGAAAATGGTGAAGAAAAATTATAGTAAGAAATTCATAATTTTTTTTATATATAAAATTTGATTTTTTTCTATTCATCCATTTAAAACATAAAGTCAAAAGTTATTGAATAGCTACTTAAAAGTGTCATAAATTATTAAAAAAAACTACAAATTACAACCTAAAAAACAAATATCAAACAAGTTTTCATTGATATGAACTTAAAAATTAAAAACTACAAACTAAAAGATAATTTTTTGATTTTCCAAGGGAAAAAAAAACTCTTAAAAACTCTATAAGTCAACATATACAAGTTAAACTTATTGCAAAAAAGTTATCCCACACTCTTGTTTTCACTTCCGGTGATTGCGCACTCCATAATTAATGCTTCCAACAATCTTTTCCTTCTCACTTTTAGAACCTCTTTATATGCAAATGCATGAACAAGATCAAGTATCAAAGATCCCTACCTTTCTTGAGCCTTGTAGCCTTAATTTCCATGTGCATGTATAGGAAAGGAAAATTAATCAATTATTTTTTCTTAGTTGGTGGTTAGTGAGACAGTTAGTAGTTTTTTCTGGTAAAACCGTTGATTAGACCATGTAATTAGGAAAATTAATCAATTATTTTTCTTTTGGTTACTTTTTAAACACAAGTGGGAGCACTAAACTTTGAATTTATTATTATAGTTTATGTTATTTCATGTGACCTTAGCATTTGTATTCTTCACCTTTATCTTTTTAAATTAGAACATAATTGTTGGGCACATTGAATTGAACAATAGAAGAGAATATTTAATAGTAAAAGAAAACAAAGTTTGAAGAATATTTCATGATGCGGATCCCAACTGCCATACAGTGGTTGAGGACCTAGCAGTTACTGGTTTTTGGATTAGACTAATCTTACCATTAAGGGGGCAAAGGAATTATTAATTAATATTGGAGAAGGGATTAAGTAGTTGTTACTTTTTAATTTAATAGAATATTTTTAGCAATAACATGGCCGCACCAAACAAATTGAGGTTGACTCTATCAATTTAAGCATCTCCAATAAAGTGTGTTTTAACTTTTATAAGTGTTTATTAGCCATCTCTATTAAAAAGATAAAGCGGGTCTTTCGTGCAAGTTTGCAGCACTCACTTTATTTTCACCCTCGTTAATTTATTTCATTCACCCATTCATACTTGCAAGACAAGACAAGTAGAAAATTCAAATATTATGAAACAAATTATTGAGATGTAAAATATAATAGATTTTGAAGCATAAACTATTGTGAAGACGAGCCTGCAAGGTAGCCATTTCCTAAGATTTAAAGAAGACGTTTTCACTGCATAAGTTTGTGGTTTCAATATGAGAGAGACGAGTGACATAGATGTTAGGGTTTTGTTTAAGAGAGACGGGTGAAATAGATGTTAGGGTTTTCTTTTTAGAGAGACAAGTGAAATAAATATTAGAATTTTCTTTTGAGAGATACAGTTGTTATGTACTGAAAAGAGAGATAATTTCGCTTATATATAAATATATAACACCTTTCACCATGGTTGATAATACAAACCGTGATGAAAGGATTGCACTTTACACCATGGTTGATTAAAAGAATCGTTGTGATATACAAAGTTGTGCACATTTTATCTCGATAAATCAAAAATTGTTAGAGCTGAGATTTGAACTCTTTCACTCCATATACATTTCACTACAGCTGTTAACTTTGACTGTAATGAGATGTCTTTTAGTAAATATCAAAAAATAAAAAACGTCCACCAACGAATTATTATCGCATATAATAAAAAGGTCGTTATAATATTGTGTTACGAAAGGTCTATTTTATAATACTGCATATAAGTCAATTCAATTATTGTCGATAATAATTTTATCTAGAATATTAATTTGTTGAACTTAAATTCATTAAACACTTTATTTCAATTATTTAGTTTTATTATTTATATTCTCAAAATAAAATGTACAATACAAAACTCCAAATATGTTGAGATGTTTATATTTTCATCAAACAACAAACTTAATTAACTAGTGCTGAAACTCACTTGTTCTTTTTCTTGCAATCATTCATCTTGTTCCATACATACCACTATGATTATAGATGAATAGAACAAAAAGAAGAAAAATATATTTAGTGTTTAGTAGGGGTGGGAATAGGCTAGGCTAGGCTAGGCTTTATAAGGCCTGGGCCTGGCCTACGATAAACTTACAAGGCCTGAGCCTGGCCTATGGCCTGCTATAGGCTCGTTTTTTCAGCCTGGCCTGGCCTTTTTAAAAGCCTGGCCTGGCCTGAAAGCCTATTTAAAAGCCTTTTTCTTATTAATATTTTCAATTAATTCATATTACTTAAGAAGCCTTATAGGTCGCATATATATATATATATATATATATATATATATATATATATATATATATATATATTTATATATATATATATATATATATATATATATATATATATATATATATATATATATATATATATATATATATATGGACATTTAGACCGACCTATTTAGCATTTTTTCTAATATATATACATATATAGACCAATCTATTTAACACTTTTTCTAATATATATAGGCATATATAGGCCAACCTGATTAGACTAATTTTAATATATATGAAAATATAGGCCGGCCTACAAGGCTTTATAGGCTTTTTTAATAGCCTAGGCCTGACCTATTTGATTAAATAGGCTTTTAAAAAAGCCCAAGCCTGGCCTTTTTATCAAATAGGCCTGGCATGGCCTGGCCTTAAGTAGGCTAGGCTATAGGCCCCTGTAGGCCGGCCTGGCCTATTCCCACCCCTAGTGTTTAGCATACATGTTCAATCCATGTGCACACATGGAAGATACTATATGGTTATTACAAATGATTAAGCGCAAATGATTCATGATGCATGGTCCCTCCCATGTGTGAGTCAATCCTATCACAAGGGGTTCAAACTCCAAACAAATTATGTGATATATGTATATGATTATATAGGCAATTAATTCTTCAACTCCACATGATCCATATATTAATTGAAGGTTAAGAATTAATTAATGACATGCAATAATAGTATTAATCATGTATTAGGAACTCAATGATCGATTTTTGTCTTCTTTATATACACATCAATTCTTCCAAAACATGGATTTGATTCTTCAACCTACCATTATATATTTTGTTGTTATACTTTTTATTTTATCTATAAATTATTTAACAACGAATATGGTTGTGGATTTCATGTGCTGGCTGCAAAACCAATATGATATATTACATTCTTAATTTACTAATGAGTTATAGACTTGCATAAAAAATAGATATGAACATGTTTGCATTGTTTGGTTTACTTGTGATCTTAAAAGGTTAGGCAGGTTAACAGTCACATAATCCCCCTTTTTAAGGAGTTTAGATCTTCTACAAGACAATAATGTTGGTGCCATTTGGATAGAGAAAAATATTAGTAGGGTATCATGCACTCCAAATCAAATTTATTAAAGAAATAAAGAGAACATTGATCCAAACTATAACATGAACAAGCTTCATATGTTGTCCACCTTTAATGGTGGAGGGAGTTAAGCTTCACACACACAAAAAAAATCCATAAACCACCTAGATACATTTGATTATGTTTCGATTTTGACAATAAAATCCAATTTTAAACAGTTTGTGTTTTCTTAGACATTATTTAATGTTCATCTTACACAGGAGTGACAAACGGACATATCTGCCTTATTAAGACTTGTCTCGCAAAATTATGTAGAAAAATGAGAAGGATATTATGTAGGACACAAATTTAAAATTTTGGATTGTCCTGAAAAAATGAGAATGGGACGAGACGAGCTTGTAAAAACTACATCTTTTTAATATAAAAATGATAAAAAGTTAATTTAGTGTTCGCGTCCGCAAATGTATGTAAAAAAATATGATTGAACAAGACAGACATATTAGAGGGTACAGATTTAAAACTATAATCCGCCTAACATCTCCAACTAATTGGATTTGTTTTGCCACCTTCACTAACAGATGTACGCCCCGCCCCTGGGAGTCGACCACCAAAACCACCTCCTAGAACCTCATTTTCTTTTACATATTTAGTATAAGTTTTAATCATTTCTATTTTAGGATTTATTGGTATTCAATATATACATCTCTCTGCCGTTGACATACCTATATCATGTCATTTTGCACTACAAGATGCCAAATAAATAAGAAATTAATTATTGGTTTTCATTATACATACATCTCTCTGCCGTTTCTTGTGGAAATCCCATGATAAATTGCATTATGCCATGAATTCCCAAATTAAGTGGGTCGGTTTGTTTGTTAAGTACGTAAGAGCATTTCAGAAAGTGTTCAATTTTAACATTAAGATCAATAATCTTGGGATAATGCGGCAACCTTATAGCATTATTCAAATCATACACTCTTACACCATGTTATAACCACATGTTTTTTTACTCAATTATAACCACATGCTAGTGCTTTCAAAAAAATATTACTAATTTTAATGAATAATGATGTATATATTATAATTTAATTAAATATTATTTATTAAAATTTAATTAATCTTAATATGCAATTTTAATTTATTATACGAAATACTTAAAATTAGTATTCACTACATAGTTGATCACCGATGACAAAATTTGTTGAAAATTGATTGGATCTTCTTTTATTATAAGACCATATAATCGGGTCCATAATCTTTTGCAACTCTTACTCTCTTATTTTGTCGGAGTTCTATTTTCTACTTCATCGTTGCTTTTGAAGTTTTTTTACAATAGGAATGTGATTAGATTCAGTGCTCCGTCTATTTCTCGATTTAAAAAGGATTGTGTCTTCATAGAATTCAACATCATTAAATTTTATGATCACTTAAGCATTTAGATAATGAAACTTATATGCTTTATTGTTTATTGCAAACCCAGTGAATATATATATATATATATATATATATATATATATATATATATATATATATATATATATATATATATATATATATATATATATATATATATATATATATATATATATATATATATATATGGAGCATATCAAGTGAGAGCATTTTTTAAATGAGAGATGAGAGAAAGAAATATCAACCATTGGATTCATCAAGAGAGAGAATGTTAATACATTAATGAGGCTATAAATTTCTCTCTCTTGATGAATCCAATGATGGATATTTCTTCCTCTCATCTCTCATTTAAAAATACTCTCACTTGATATGCTCCATATATATATATATATATATATATATATATATATATATATATATATATATATATATATATATATATATATATATATATATATATATATATATATATATATATATATATATACATTCATAGATTATACTAGTGAGTTTAACTCAATTCGAATCCGGAATTATGACATAACCAGACAACTCCAAGTTCTAAAATAAGATAAATTTGGCTGTCTTTTCTTCAATATCTCATCAGAAAAAATTTTATTTTTAGACTTGGAAACTCTATTAAGAACACAACAAACAGTCCAAAAAATGTCCCTTCACCTTTGAAGATGCAACACCATAATTCAACATAATAGCAACGACTAGTTTAGTAAGAATTCTATTATTTCTTTCTGCTTTACCATTCATTTTAAGAGAATATGGTGAGTGATTTTATATACACTTTCATATTATTTATAAAATTCATTAAATAAACTGAAATCATACTTGATTCTCCTATCACTACGAAGTCTCTTAATCTTCTAACTAAATTGATTTTCAATTTCAGTCACATAAGTCGTAAACATGTAAAGCACTTCACTTTTATTTTTCATTAGGGATACAAAAGTATAACCAGAGCAATCGACAATAAAGTGATGAAATAATATTTACTACTTCTAGTTAAAGTTCCATCAAGTTCGCATATATTAGAATGTGTTAGATATAATGGTTTAGAATCCTTTATTACGGAATTATGTGAATTCTTAATTATTTTAGCTTGGCTGCAAAATTCACATTTTTCTAAATCACTGATGTTTAACTTTGGAATTAAACAAAAGCTATTTAAATTTAAAATAATGTGGTTATTAACATTACAAAGTCTAGCATGCCAAACATTAAAATCACACAAAAAATAAACAGAAAAAGACATTTTATTCATGACAATTAGTGTCGATGTGCGAATCTGCCCCAGTAGACTGAATAAGCCATGTCTTATTCAGAAGAAAACTAGAAACAAAATTCTTTCGAATCTCAGGAGTATGCATGACATCCTTCAATATTAAACTCTTTCTAGAGGTGAAATTCATATCCAAGTTTCCAATACTAACAACACCTATGATGCAAATACTAATCTAAATAATTTTTCAAACTAAGAGAAATTAAAATAATTCTCCAAAGAGAATTAAATAATGGTTGTTTAACCACTCCAAATAATTTTCAAACGAGGAAAAACTCAAATAATTATCTAAAGAGATTTCAATAATGTTTCTTTGACCATTCTAAATAGTTTTTTGAACGAGGAGAATTTTAAATTATTCTCCAAATATAATTCAAGAAAATACTTGAAAGGTTTTAACAAGATGAAGGAAAATGGAAGAAGTTGGCGCGTTGACAATTCGAGAACGCTAAGTAAAGGAAGTGAGAAAGGAAAAACTCAAAAGTAGTTTTTTGTGTGTTTTGGAATGAAACACTTGTATTCCTTGTATAATGATATACGCTAGCCAAGGTATAAGTAACGTGGTACTTACAGTTTTCTCAATTAATAAACAAACACACATAGTTTTCTAACAATGTGAGACTTAACGAATTTTTTCAAATTCATCTTCATATTAGAATACTGACATTTTATATTAATCCCCCAATTAAATTTAAATAGTATTTCAGAAGTAATGTCAAACATATCTAAGATTATGCATAAACAAAAATGTCAACAACTTGAACCTTTGCATAGCAAGTAGAACTTTAATTCAGCAAAAGTGACTCATTGTCATTAACTCTATCTCATACATCAACCCTTCACACAACCTTTTCTTAAGGTGTCTTTTAAAACTCGTGCTTTAAGGCCCTACACATTTATCCTAGTTTAGTGAAGGCTCTAGGAATTCTGCCTCAAAATTCCATAGAAATCAGCCTAAGTTTGACAATTACATTGGCGACTCTATCAAGAGAACTCCTACATCTAGCTACTCCAATCATATAGAGTATAGATCTCATGAAGAGTTTTTATCATCTCATTCTCTTATCGCTTCAAGTTCATGCTTCTCTTAATTATACTAGCATGTCCATCTCATATTACTCATAATTTATTATTACTCATTGAACCTAGTTCTTGGGATTTCCTGTTATTTAGGTTGGGTTACCATCATGAAAAACTCACCTATCTAAAAGAACTATTCTCATCCTATTGGGTGTATTAGGGTCTTTCTTGCTAACTAATCCTTTTGTCATAGGATATACTAAATTTTCATCAGTACATACATGATCCACTCTTATAACTCCTTAAGAGATACAATCTCTAACACTATTGTGCTTTCTTCTTATTTTAAATCTCTTACCATTGTAATAACATTTCTCAATTTTTGCAATAGATGTGGTAATATTGGAGTGGATCAACTTAGTTGGCATATTTTTTTTCCAAAAAGGAATTTCAATTAGCAAGCATCTTAACCAACTTGCTTCTTCACTACCAATTTCTAATTTTATCACTTCAAACTTCGTATGGAATGCGCCAAGATAGTGTGTTTCTTTGATTTCCAATATTAAACTTCTTCAGATATATTAAATATAGAGCCACTAGTTACTTTAGAATCATATGATAATACGTTCCAATCTACTTTTGCACATCCCTAATTTTTATCCTCGTGGTCGGGTAGTATTCGGCATGGTCAACCCAAAAGTCAAAATTATTATGATAGCCGAGATGGGTAGTCTGATCAGTAGACAGTTATATTTTGTTCATTACAATCATTCTTCAATAAACTCGAAAAACGTTACAATCATTATGTGGCAGTTATAGCCATAAAATGGCTCTTAGACTCTGACCCATTGGGTATCAAGGGAAAGGGGAAGATTTTTTATATAAATGGGGGTTGGAGACCAAACATAAGGGGAAAATGAATAACTTAAAAAGGAGTGGAATTGTGAAGGAAAGGAGATATGCATGAATGGTACAGGAAGGAGCGGAAACCTTGAGGTCACCAAAAATGGTGGCCCTTCACCATTCTCCAAAAACACCCCAATACCGAACCGTTGAGGTCTCGCCTGATTCACATCAAGGAGACTATTCAAAAGTGTTTTTCAGGAACATTTCGCTCCAATTGAAGATCTTTGTTGTAACATCCCGATTTTTCTATTTTATTTATTTAATAGTCATTTTATTATTAGTATAATTATTTAATTATCATTTGGTGTGATAATTATTTAATTATGTGCTATTATGCTGATTGGGGTTATTAGAATATTGGTAGAATAATGAGATATTAGCTATTGGGCCTAATTATTAGAAATAATAGTAATAAGGGGGTGTGAGAGATGCTAAGCCTAATTGATTAAAGAAAGATAGTAAGAGGAAACTAGGTTTAGTCTCTCATAACATTCATTTTGAAAGAAGAGAATAAAGAACTCAAGAGAAGAGAAAGAGGAGAAAGAGGGAAAAGTGGAGGAAACCTAGAAGGAGAATATTTAACCTAAGGTAAGGGGGAGAATCCTCATTACTGTGGGTATATATGTATGCAATGGGTAGTTGTATGCTTAGGTTGTTTATCTCTCTATTTCATAGATTTCAAATGTTAGGGTTTGTGTTGAATCCATGAAAATTTGAGATTTAATCATGTTTTTATGTTGTTATGATGTTAATCCATGAATAGAAACATAATTAAGGACCACCTATGTGTGATTAATTGCTGTTTGGTTGAGTTTTGGTTGGCTACAAATGTGTTTTAAGTGTGCTATCAAAATCTGGTTTTTCCCATAATTCGCGGAGGGCGCGTCGCGCTGACAGAGCGCGCGTAGCGCGTGAACTTCTGAATTGGCGCGCGTAGCCGAAAGCGGACGCGTAGCGCGGCCTTTTATGCAATTTTGTGTTTTTTATTCTTTGACTTGGGATCCTGGATGCTTATGATTTAAGATGGATTTTCATGTGTTTTAATAATTTATTCAATGATGTTTGGATAGGTTTTGAATTGAAAACAATTATGTACATGTTACTTAAGTTTTAATACATGTATATGATGCTTTGGGTGAATTATGTGAATAACATGAATTGGCTTGTGTGCTATATGTTATATATAATCAATAAATGCTATGTGTATGCCTTAATGATGATAAATGTGTGTTGTGCAACGTTTTGGTGGATAAATCGAATATGGCAAATTATTGTGATATGCTTGGATAATTAAGGTTGGGTGATAATCTTAATTGCATAAATTGTGAGTCTTGTTGCACATGCATTAATGGGGAGATGATACTCCGGTTGGCTTTGATCCTTGTGTGGAAATAGAAGCGTGGCTTTGTTCCTTTGTGGATTCGGAAGCGGTGGACTATATGTTCATATTTGAGGGCTTTGGTCTTGTCCTGATTGGAAACGTGGCTCTTGTTCTTGAATATGGAATCGGGAGCGGTGAGCTTGATGTTCACATGGTACCACATACATGAGTCACATTAATTGAATTTGGAGTCACATTGATTTTGCTATGTGATATTTGGACTAATGCGTGATTATGTGATAATTAGAGGTTTTGTGTTATGTGCAATAATTGTAGAACTCATTAAATTATGAAGCGTGACGAATTTGTTGTATTGTAATGTACTATATTCATTGTACATATTATATATATTCATTATGATGTGAATTCTCACCCTTCTGTTTGAATGATGTTCAATGCGACATCGCGCATGTCTCGACGAGTAGTGTGCTTGCACGAGGATTTAGCCAAGGGTGTATCAGTTATTTTTCGTTTTGTTAGGTATTGAGTCAATGCTATGATCATGTAACACGGGGGTATTTGAACTCATGTTTGGATGTTTGAGATATTATTCTATCTATCTTATTTTAACATTGTAATTGGATATATTTTGTTAAGTAGCCTTGGTGCCTATGTTTGAATTGATATGACACATTTATGATATGATATTGTCATTATATTGGTAGATGATTATAGTATGAGATATAATAATTGAAATTGTTTTGAGAAGTTATAATTCCGTTGTGATATGCATACTTGAGAAAACATGAAGTTCGATATGTGTTATAATTTGATCAGGTGCATGTTAATTGTATGTTTATGTTTGGTTTTCAATTGTATTGGAAACGACATGTGGCACCCTTTATTGTATGCATTCTATTCTACTATGTGAATATATATGTATTTTTTGGGATTTAGAAAAGGGGTGTTACATTTGTTACTTGAATGTCTCTTCTTTCATAAGTGACCTGCGGCTTCAAATTCATTAGGTTATATCATTGCATAATCACAGATACAAAAAAAATCCTACCACCCAGAAGATAATCAAAGAGAAGTAACGCTGATAATGTCCTAAAACAAATATCATTCAATTAATCAGCCGAACCTAGGAAAAAGGGGAACCACCTCCATGAAGTAGAATTAAAACCATGGTCGGAGAACAAGATCGGGTTTCCAAATATTTCCCCATAGCCCGACAATCTCGTAGTAAAGAAAGTTGGACTTAATTAGTGGTGAAGGTATACTAACGACATCGATGACAAGGGAGATATGTTCATCTATCAAGGGATTTTTAGTTTTCACTTAAATTTCGAGGATGAAGTTTTCAAATTGTTTCGGAGGTGCCAACAGTTACCGATCTCGCCGAGCAAATGCATATGTTGAGCTTGGAGCTCATGAAGGTCATAGTCGAAAAATCACTCCTAGGAACTAATTCATTGAACTTTCTACAAAAAGGTTGCCGATTTCTCCCCCAGTCAGATGAGTAATCACTCTTGGCCGTACAGGTAAATCACCGCTGAACGGGTAACCACGCCCAAGAAAATTAGGTAACTCTTGGTCACATGAGTAATCACTATCGGCTATACGAGTAACTCCTCCCCGAATGGGTAACCACTCCCAAGGACAATCAATTAACTCCCTAGTCAGATGAGTAATCACTCTCGGCCATACAGGTAACTCCCCTTCGAATGGGTAACCACTCCCTAGCCGTAGGGGTAGCTCCCAAATCATGAGGGTAAGCATTCCCAAAATACTTCAACATCTCCTGGGGGCTTTGAACGATTTTTCGCATCAACATTCTCCAAATGCTTCGCAACGGTGGTATTGGAATAATTTGGGTTCACTAAGTTGATTCCTAGTATTTGTCATGCTTCACATGATCAAAAATTATCGATTCATTTACAAATGATATTCACAAGGATCCTAAAAATCACAAAGGCATCCGCCTAGCCTAAACTATTTGAAACTAGGAATAAAAAGACCGAGATGGGTCATAAATACTATGCGGCTGGGATGAGTCTTAATTGAAGCACTTCACCTTTCCAAGCCTCCTCCTTGGGGGGAAATGGGCATCCCGATTAGATTATGTCAATCTTGGATCGTTGGTTTAAGTCTATCTCGTCCCAAACCACATGGAATACGGGAAACACCAATTTTGGAGGGAAAAGTAGGGATGTGTAAAAAAAACAAACCTCGTGTCTTTGACCTCCATTCGACGTCAACTCCAAAGGAGCTCTGAGTGTCGGCCATGTTCAATAAAAAACCTTTGACCAAAATTAAAAAAAATCAATACAATGTTCTTATTGTGTAAATCCAAATATACATCAATACAATATATACCTCAATAAGCTAAGGCTCGCCTGGGGCTAGATAGAAGACTATTCCTAAACAGTAGTATCTGGTTATTAATTGAACACAATAAAATGCCTTAAGAATGAGAATAAAAAGCCTCGACGGGGCTTAAATATTATAAGGAAAAAGAAATTATCCAAGCATTACAAAATGCATCCTCGGAGGATGACTAATTACAAAAAATTATGAATCGATAAAGAGTGAGCTATGACTTTAGTCACGCCAAAAATACCTCCAGGGTCATGTGAAAAATGAAGTAAGGTGTGCTTGGGAGTTTCCAACTTACAAACATTTAAAGTCTTATGTGATTTAGGTGTTGTCAACTGGTCGAGAACCAACCAACTGGGGCTCTCTGAATTCTCTCCTGGAAGGGTAGGTTCTATTACGTTAACTGGTTGAGAACCCACCCACTAAGGCTCTCCGACTTCTCTACTCTATAACCTACCGAGTACTATGATGTCAACTGGTCGAGAATCCACTAAGGCGCTTCGACCTCTCAGAATCTAGATCCTATCGGGTTCTGCAAACGACAAAAGGTCGAGACATCGACGAGGATCTCCAAATTTTCTATGTCCAGAACCTACCATGGGTCCTTGATTTATCCATCATCAAGACCATAAATAAACAGAGAGTTTACTCGGTTAATAATATAATTATGAAGAAGCTCGCATAATTCTAGATAAATTCAAAACACTTCATCCTTACAGGTCTCATGCTTTGGGGGCTTATGTATATCCCGGATTTTTATCCTCGTGGAAATGGTAGTAGTCGGCCATGGTCAACCCAAAAATTAAAATTATTGTGATGGTCGATATGGGTATTTAGATCACTTAAAAATTATGTTTTATCTATTACAATCATTCTTCCATAAACTTAGGAAACATTATGATCATTATGTGACGGTTACAACCATAAAAAGGCTCTTAAACTCTGACCCATTAGGTATTTAGGGAAAAGGGAAGATTTGTGATATAAATGGGGGTGACCAAACAAAGGGGGCAGATGAATAACATAAAAAAGGTGTGGAATTGTGAAGGAAAAGAGATATGCATGAATGGCACATGAAGAAGCAAAAACTTTGAGGTCACCAACAATGGTGGCCCTTCATCCTTCTCCCAAAACACCCTCAACACCGAACTGCCGAGGTCTCGCCTGATTCACTACAGAGAGACTATTCAAAATTATTTTTCAGGAACAACATCATCGGATCCTTAGTAAGAAATCTCTAATAATTTAAACCAAGATTCATGGTACTTTTAAGGTATTGCATGACTCTCTCAATAGCTTGTCAATGCTTTTTGCTCAATCTACTATCAAGTATGTACAACAATCCTACGACATATGAAATGTTGGCTCTAATACAATCATTGACATACATAAGACTGTCGATGATGCTCATATAATGTTCTTAAATAATTTAACAATAGGATCGCATGGTGTGCAAGTAGGTTTATAGTCAAAGTAATTATATTTATTTTAATACGCCACATAGTGAAATTAATCCAAAGATATTCGTTTTTCGTATCTAGTGATTTTAACTCCAAGAATCACATTGGCTTATCTAAGATCTTTCATATCAAATTCGTTACACCAAAATTATTTCAAAGCATTCATAGCCTGAATGTTTGATCAAAATATGAATAAGTCGTTTACATAGAGACATATGATAGTGAAAATGTTGTTTTCTTATTTGTAATAAACACATTTGTCACTTATATTCACTCTTTACCCATTTGATATTATTAAATTACCAAAATTTCCATATCATTGCTCTGTTTATTTTAGGCCATTCAAAGACTTACCTAACTTACAAACCTTATTTTCTTGTCCTTGAATCACAAATCCTTCCGCTTAGTCCATATAGATTTCTTCTTCTAAGTCACCACTTAAAAAAGTTATTTTGATATCCGTTTGGTGTACTATTAAGTTATAAATAGCACTAACTAAAACCGGTACCCTAATGAATGTAATTCTAGTAACTATAGAAAAAGTATAAAAGAAATCTATATTTTTTCTTGGGAAATGCTAACAAGTGCCCCAGGGGCACTCTTTAATAGCTTTAAAAAGTAAGTTTTTCTTGGAAATATGCGTAATTAATGCATCGAAAATTGAAATGGTGAACTTTTGAAAGAATATTTTCTTTATTTAGAATGCTTAAAGAGTGCCCCTGGGGCACTCGTTAGCATGACCCTTTTTTCTTTGCCTAAAACATTTGGATACAAGGTGAGCCTTGTACTTATCAACTGTTCCACAAAGTTTTAGTTTCTTTTTCAAAACTCATTTACAACCGATTGGTTTGGAATAAGGAAGCAATTCTATTAAGTGTTAGGTCCTTTTATATTCTAGAGAATATATCTCATCGTTAATAGCTTCTTGCTACAAATCTGCATCTAAAGATGGCAAAACTTCTTATAGATTTGTTGGATCATCTCCCAACAATATTTTTTTATCATCAACATTCATGTATATTCTAAACATTGCACGATCATACAAACATTAAGAGAGGTGTTAGTTCCTATCCACCAACCATTTTGATTTTAGTGATCACAACAATAAATTGCTCATCAGTCAGGTTAACCTCTATTTGGAGGATAACATCTGGTTTTTGCATGCTTTTACATATGTTAGCCATATGACTTGCTTTTTCACATTTGAAACAAAATAAAATTCTAGGGTCATTTCTTTAAGATGGTGGTTGATGTTGGTTTTGATACTTCACACACAAGAGGGAGGGTGAATTGTGTGGTTTGGAGTAACTTGGTTTTAAAAACTTTTTCATATTAAAAACAATGTTTGAAAAAGTTGGACAGCAGAAAGTAAATAGCAGAAAATAAATTGTGGAATTTAAAAAGTTTAAGGGAAGAAGAAGAACCCAAGAATTGTAGAGGTTTGGTCAAATTAAACAGAACTACTCCTCTCCCTAAGAAGTGATCTTGAGAGTTTTCAATAATAGTTGAGAGATTTTAGTAGGAAAGTCTCACGAACCCCTTATACAAGGAAATGATCGTTAATCTTTTAACAAATAATACAAGACGATGTATGTAGGCGTTTGTGTCTTTTCTTCAATATGTTATTGAGACTGAAGTAGCCAATCTTCCTTCCCAATGGTGGATTAAAGCGACTACTTTCCACGAACACGGACCTTGGAGCGGTTAGTCTTCAAGTTTCAAAAAAATTGAGTTCAGTACTTTAGTTTTGGTCGGGCTAACCAAAAACATTTTAGTCAGGCTGATCTCAAATCTTTGAAGTTTTTAATATTGGGATGAGCTTCAACCTATCTTGGTTTTAACCGAGCTAACCAAGAACCTATGAAGATTTTAACACTGGCTAATCTTCAACCAAATCTAGGACTGATCATACAATCCCCAAATATAAGCTTTTATAGGATGAGCTTATAACTCATATAAATCCCTAAATGGACATTATTAAACCAATGTGTATACAAAAGATTTCCTTCGTGAGTTTTAAAATTCAACCCTTTCCAAAATTATAGATATATCCTCACTCACAAATGAACTTTTCCCACAAGGGCATTTGGCTAAAACATTTAGTGAGAGTAACTTAAATAAAACTTTAGAGAGAGTGTGTGAGAGATGAAAGTGTCAAAACATGATTTTGGATGATTTGAAACAAGAAATGAGATCACTATTTATAGGCAATAGGTTGGCTCAAAAGGAATTTTCCTTTAAGGCATTATCGTTAGCTAATTGAGTAGGATGATGCAAATATACGATTATAATTCGTCAAAATGGAAAGTTGAGATATCTAGTCATTGCACAAAATCAAGGCACATTCAAACTAGCTTGCGCCTTAACTTTATGCAAATCTAATCGATTGGACATATGTTCTAATCGATTAGAAAAGTCAAAATTTTCCAATGGCTTATTTGACTGCTCCTAATTCATTTGATACAACTTCTAGATGTTTGTAAAGTATTTTCTTTTGGAAAATCATTTTGAAAAAGGTTTTGGTGTGTGTGTGTGTGTGTGTTTTACCCTTGTGCTTTTACGAAAGAGCCCTTTTGCTTTATATATAATCATTCACTTACGAAATTAGGATATTACTCCTTTTCTACAAGTTTGTGCGATGTGTTGCTCTTTAAGTTATCACTGCTTGAGATCTCTTGATATGAGGCTTTAGATTGTTTCCATTTGATATTTTCATCTAAAGACATATGGTTAGTGATTATATCATGATCAATATTTTGAATTTAATGACATTGAACCTCCACGGGCCTTTAATATATCATATAATACTTCATGTATCAGCTTGCAACATACTTATTTTTCAAAGCTTCTCAAACATGTTTTGCAATATCGCAACTACAATAAAATCATAGAGATCATCTGCGAATCTATTTAGAATATATATTTTTTTATAAAGATTCGTTCTATTTCCATAAGTTATTTTCTTTCCTTAACTATAAATCATTTTCTTTAATATGTACAACAGATTCAGGTTTACCAAAATTAAAAGTTCCATTTGAGTCCATAAATTTATTACCATTAGTTTGCTTGTTTGATCAAGAAGGAACAATAGAAAAATCATTGCTCAAAACATTAGCAACCTTTCTTAAGTTTAAGAAAAATCGCATTTATTGTTGCCAGAGTTTGAAGTAACTTCCCTCAAACTTGAACGGTTTGTGATAGACAACAGCAGAAGTACAACTTCGGTAGCCATTGAAGTTTGAAAACGTGTTAAAATTGTTGTTTTACGGCTTTGAAAATAAACAATATTTTATAAGTGTTTCCCAATCTCTCCAACTCTCTTTAGATTAATCACACAAACTCAAGGTGTTTAGAAGTGTTTCTCAATCCCTTATATACCTCCAAAAGTCTCCTCAATCTCAAGAATAAAATTTTAGAGATTTGTACCTCTATCTCTCTAAGTTTCCCTATTAGAATTGTCACATCTTACCTCTGTCTTCCAAACTACATTCTAGAAGTTATTTTAACAAAAATAATAGAGATACATATTTATAATGGCTAAAACTCAACAGATCTATAACAGACCCAAAATTATACTCTTTAACAAAGAATCCGTGAAATAAAATGACCAAGTTGATATCCGCGAACTGCCCAAACCGGACCTCGTTGCTTGAAGACTTGCCTTTGATTTACCACCTTTGTCGATGCCACCTGACGCCAACCACCGGCTACCTCCCTCGGTCGACCCTTTGCCTCCCTGCACCGCTGAAGCTCCTCTACTAGACTACCAGCGCCACTAGTCAAACAGTGGCGTTACCCTTCACCGTCACAGAATAGTTGTCATTGGCCTCTGAATAGCCATCATCGACTCTTTTAGTGCATCTCTCGGACCGCAGCTCTGACATCCTCTGTCGACATTTTTGCTCTTTTTTAAGACATTTAATTTTTGACAATCTCAACATGTTTTTGTTTTGTCTTCTATCACTTAGTATTTTAAGACATACTTATATTTATAGACGAGTGTTTATCTTTAAACATTCATACTTCATAGATGTTGTACAAATTTAATCAAGAAAAAAGAAGAAAAAAATGATGATGCGCAAATTTAAGGAGAGAGAAAGAATTTGAATCTAGTATAGCAATGACTAAATATTTGTAGTGTTTTTTATCTAATGGTTAATTTAAAAAAACATAAATGAGAAATTTAATTTAACTTTATTCTAGAAGCCACCTAATTTTATATGTGTTAAAAAAATATTTTATTTTAAGAAACATATTTTCTATTATAAAAATTTGTAAAGAAAAATAATGCTCACGGTATAAACATGTAAACATGGTGAACATAATATTAGGTATCTACTTTTATGTCAAAAAAGAAAATTATCTCTTATTAATTTAGCTTTACAAATGGCCACAAAATAGAATGCCCACATAATTCATATGTAAAGGTAAGACAACACAAACCCAGATAAGAAAACATAAAATAAAAAAATTAGGTTAGTGTGCTTGTGCAGGAAACATAAAATACCTTACTCATGCTATTTTTATAAAGGAACCTCATCTATGTTTAATCATTAACATACCTGCCGACTATCTTCACTTTTCATAATTGCTAAACGAGTATTTAATTAATTAATTTTGTAAGACTAAGGTTCGGCTTGTGGGGCCTTATTTAATTTTTTTAAACTACATAGTAATTCAAAACAAAAAGAATAATTATGAGTTAATTCAGTTGCTTATTGTGCAAAGATATATATATATATATATATATATATATATATATATATATATATATATATATATATATATATATATATATATATATATATATATATATATATATATATATATATATATATATATATATATATATATATATATATATATATATATATAGAGGGCATATTATATGGTGGAGATTATGAGTGAATCTTTTTTTATCTCTCTTCAATCTTTTATTTTAATGATGGAGGAGATAGAAAAAAAGATTCACACATAATCTTCACCATTTATTTTAAAATTCAATGGTTCAGATTTATTCTCACATTCTCATATAAAAAAGGCATTCTCATATGATATGCCATATATATATATATATATATATATATATATATATATATATATATATATATATATATATGAGGAGGGATCAAATTACACCCTAAGAGTTACACCACGAGTTACACTCGTTCAATAACTACATTTCGAATTAATATTTTTTAAATTCAACCGTTGGATTGAAACATAATATCATATAGATCATACCTATAAAGTTTGAGCTTAATCTATAATGATTTGTTATACGATCAAGATATCCAAAGATTAACGTCAAAATGAGCTTTCATATAACGTTAATTTTGATGTAATTCAATGACATAGTAAATCATTATAGATTAAGCTCAAACTTTATAGGTATGATCTATATGATATTATAGTTCAATCCAACGGTTGAATTTAAAAAATATTAATTCAAAATGTAGTTATTGAATGAGTGTAACTCGTGGTGTAACTCTTCGGGTGTAATTTGATCCCTCCTATATATATATATATATATATATATATATATATATATATATATATATATATATATATATATTTTAATTAATTGTCTGTTTATTTTCTATTTTTTATATAACTTAGATTATATATATTTTTTAACTAATTATAAAGAAAAATTAATTATTATTATTTTGTTTATACATTAAAAAATATAAATGAAATCCTTTTATTATTTTTTCCTTTAATTTAATCCCAAATTTTTTAAATATTTTAAAGTCTTTTAAACTTGGGAATTAAAAAAATCATCAAACTTATTAATCATTTGAAAAATAGGGATTAGGTCATTAATTGAGTGCGTAACATGCACAAGCAGTCGACACGTTAGTTGCTTCTTTTTAATTTAGTTGATAGAACACGTTATTATTGTTTAAAATTATAGTAGTATTATGCATCATAGATCATGGGAAAAAAATACTCGTCATTTTCAAAATATTGTTAATGTTTTGAATATGTGATTTTCTTTATGATGTTTTATTTAAGAAGATTATAATACATGGTTGTTAGCATAGCATCAAGCATGGTTGCATGCTATGATAATTGATAAACCGAAAGTGGTTTGTAGTAAACAATGTGTGTGGAAGTCGTTTGAATGAATGATGAACATAGAATTATCTCTTTTATGTTTGGTACAACATAGAATTATCTCACTATCTGACAACAAAACAATAACATATTAATAATATTATAATAGTACTTAGTTAGAAGAAAATCTTTCTGATGCAGATACGTTCATATATACAATAATAAATAATTAAATTAGATTAGATTAGATTAAGGTACCAGCCCACGTTTGTCACCTATTTAATAAGGTGTGAAACCGTAAATGATTGACCATCAATATGCTACCGTTAATAAATTGAAGCAGTTATGTCATTATTTTGAATCATTAGATCGAGTTCAGACAGTCAACAATATCCTAATTTTGTTAGAATTTAGAGTTATTTATCTTGTAAAAATGGAGCGTAGAATATGGAGAGTGAAGAAAATAGAGAAGAATCAGAGAGAGAGAGAATTGAGAGTGATAAAGTATATGATATGTAATCATGCCAAGAATAAAGTATAATAAGCTTTTTTATCTTGATAAGAAATCCACAAGAGTGGGAAAGAGCAAAGCAAGAAAAACACAATAAAATTCGTTATAAACTGCTATTTTTTACTTTTTCTTTGAAACAAGATTACAAGTGTTACAAGATAACAAATAATCTTTCTCACTCTAATTAAGATTTGCAGTGTGCAATAATGAGAGACTAGTATGCTATTTATAATGAAACTAACATACTAAACTAATGAGTTTTTACACACAGACCCATTACACAAGCTAACTTAGGAAATAAACTAACTTAAACAATTGGACATAACAGATAGGCTCAATTTGACATGTTAACAATCCTAGCATTTTGACTACTGCATACTTGAGCATACTTTGACTACAACATTCCAGGCCTTCGACTATAGCATGTGATCAAACTTCGACGACATGCTAAGATCCTGTCCAATTGTCGAACCAAGAAGCTAGCCTTCGACCATACTAGAGTTCGATCCAATATCTCACAAATCTCATCCTTGGAACAAACTCTATAACATCAAGGGAACAAACTAGCTTTCTTCGTGCAGCTTTATCAACTGCATACAATGGAAAAACTAGCTTTCTTCGACATGAGTATTACACTTTGACTATCACATTTAACAGTGATAACTCGACCTTGAAATTTTAGCTCTTTAGCAAAACCTTCAAGCCACATTGCTTCTTTCACACCTTTAGTGCGGGCAATATATTCGGCTTCAGTGGTTGATAAGGCAACAACCTTCTAAAGTGTCGCTTTCCAACTAATTTTTGTGCCAAACATAGTGAATACATATCCAAAAATAGACTTCTTGAAATCCATACAACCTACATAAGTAGAGTCAACATATCCTTCGATTACTGCTTTACTATGTTCACCACAGGCTTCACCATAAATTAAGACTTTGTTCAAAGACCCATATATGTACCTTAGAATCCACTTCAATACTTGTCAGTGAGCCTTTCCAGGATTCTCCATGTACCTACTTACAAGACTTACTGCATATGCTATGTCGGGTCTAATACAGTCCATAGCATACATCAAAGAACCTACTAGGTTAGCATATGGGATGCTATTCTTATAAGCTCTTTCGACCTCAATACTGGGACACTAATTTATACTTAGCTTAACCTTCATTACATCCTCAACATTGTTGTTTGCTATGAGAATATCGTCGCTATAAAGCAACAAAATAACATATGAATTTCCAGGTCGAAATCTTAAGTAAACACAGTGGTCGAATTGACTTCTAATGAAACTTATGTGTGCCATGAACTTGTCGAATCTCATATACCACTGTCGAGGAGATTGCTTCAGTCCATATAAAGATTTATTTAGCTTGCAAATATAAGCTTCCTTTTCCCTTTTCTCCATACCCTTCAGGTTGCCTCATTAGGATTGTTTCATCTAGATTACCATACAAGAAAGTAGTCTTCACATCCATCTGTTCAAGTTATAGGTCGAACTTCGCCACCATAGCTAACAACATCCTAATGGATCTATGCTTTTGATAAGTGCCAAAATGTACTTATTTTGTGTATGTAAATAGTGGCACTTATCGATACTTTTGTTAATACCGTTTGAATAATTCCCCGTTTTGTGTATGTTGTGAATTCAATGCCAAGAACAAAGTATAAAACAAGGAAGAAGAGGAACACAAGAATTGGTTATAACTGTTATTCTTTTACTTTCTCTTAAAACAAGATTACAAGTTTACAAGAATAAAAAATAACCTCTCTCACCCTAAATTAGGATTTGCAGCTTAGCAATGATGAGAGACTAGTATGCTATTTATAATAAGACCTAACATACTAACTAATGGGCTTTTTCAGCAAGGCCCATTACACAAGCCAACTTAATAAACAAGCTAACTTAACAAATTAGGGTTTAAACACTGAAACCTAATTTAACATGCTAACAACTCTAGCATCTTCGATATCTGCATGCTAGACCCATCTTCGACTACAGCATGCACACTTCGACACCAGCGTGTGAACAATCCTTCGACTTCATGCTTAACTCTGTCGAACTGTCGAACCAAGAAGCTACCCTTCGACAATACTAGAGTTCGATCCAATATCTCACAAATCTCCACCTTGGACCTAACTCTACAACGTCAAGGAACAGACTAGCTTTCTTCATGCAGCTTTATCTACTGCATACAGTGGAAAAACTTGCAACTCGGCAATGTCTTGGTGATCATATAAGCAGCATTGTCTTCAGTCGAAACCTTCAGCACTTGGACTTATCCACGCTCGATTACTCCTCTGACGAAATGCAGCCTCACATCAATGTGCTTAGTTCGCTCATGATAGGCTGAATTCTTCGACAGGTGTATTGCACTTTGACTATCACATTTAACAGTGATACCTCGACCTTGAAGTTTTAGCTCCTTCGCAAAACCTTCAAGCCACAATGCTTCTTTCACAGCTTCAGTTAGGGCAATATACTCCGCTTCAGTGGTTGATAGAGCAACAACCTTCTGAAGTGTTGCTTTCCAACTAATTGCAGTGCCAAACATAGTGAAAACATATCCAGAAATAGATTTTCTGGAATCCATACAACCTGCATAATCAGAGTCGACATATCCTTCTATTACTGCTTTACTATCTTCACCCAAGGCTCCACCATAAATTAGGACTCTATTCAGAGACCCATTTATGTACCTTAAAATCCACTTCAATACTTGCCAGTGAGCCTTTCCAGAATTCGCCATGTACCTGCTTACAAGACTGACTGCGTAAGCTATGTCGGGTCTAGTGCAGACCATAGCATACATCAAAGAGCCGACTATATTAGCATATGGGATGCTATTCATATAGGCTCTTTCGACATCAGTACTGGGACACTGATCAATACTCAGCTTGAATTGAGGGTTTGTTGGAGTCACAATTGGCTTCGAATTCGACATACCATACTTTTCAAGAATCTTCCGTAGATATGCCTCTTGAGATAAGCATATCTTCGACTTCTTTCTATTTCTCCGAATGTCAATTCCAAGAATCCTGGAAGCAGCTCCCAGATCCTTCATATCGAACTCCTTATTGAGTTCAGCCTTCACCCTCATCACATCTTCAACACTGTTGCTTGCTATGAGAATATCATCCACATAAAGCAACAAAATAACAAATGAATTACCAGGTCGAAATCTGAAGTAAACGCAGTGGTCGAACTGACTTCTAATGAAACTTATGCATGCCATGAACTTGTCGAATCTCCTATTCCACTGTCGAGGAGATTGTTTCAGCCCATACAAAGATCTCTTTAACTTGCACACATAATCTTCCTTCCCCTTTTCGACATACCCTTTAGGTTGCCTCATCAGGATCGTTTCATCTAGATCACCATACAAGAACGCAGTCTTCACATCCATCTGTTCCAGTTCAAGATCGAACTGTGCCACCATGGCAAGCAACATTCGAATGGACCTATGCTTCACAACAGGAGAAAACACATCATTGAAGTCGACACCTTCTTTCTGAGTGAAACCCCTTGCAACTAACCTTGCCTTGTATCTTTTCGACGTCACTCCTTCAATTCCTTCCTTAACTTTGAAAATCCATTTACAGCTGACTAACCTTGCCCCATCAGGTTTCTTGATCAGTTCCCAAGTATGATTATCATGAAGAGATTTCATCTCATCATCCATGGCCTTCAGCCATTCAGTCTTATTTCGACTCCTCATAACTTCCTTATAGTCTCTAGGTTCTTCGTCTAGAACCTCACTTGCAGAGATTAAGGCATAAGCTATAAGATCTGCATATCCAAGTCTTTGAGGTGGCTTGATGACTCTTCTCGACCTATCTCTCGACAATAGGTAGTCATCGTCAGTTTCCTCAACTTCAGCATCTTCTGCTTCTTCTTCGACTTCATCTGAGATATGCAATTCAGCATCAACATGCTCCACCTCAACAGGAATCTCTACCTGTTCCAGCTCTTCGTCAGATGTTTCTGTACTTCGACCAACATCATCAGTTTTCTTAAAAGTCATTTCAGCTTCATTGAAAACTACATCTCGACTGGTGATACACCTCCTGTGACCTGGCTCTAGGCACCATAGCCTATAAGCTTTGACTCCTTCAGGGTATCCCATGAACATGCATTTCAGAGCTCTAGGTTCGACCTTGTCTTGCCTAATGTGAGCATAGGCTATGAAGCCAAATACTCTCAGTTTGTCGAGATCTGGTGGATGTCCCGACCAAACTTCTTCAGGTGTCTTCATATCTAACGCTGTCGAAGGACATCTGTTTATCAGATATGTTGCTGTTGAAACAGCCTCAGCCCAGAACACCTTCTTTAAACCGGCACTAGTCAACATGCATCTGACTCTCTCCAAAAAGTTCGATTAAACCTTTCAGCCAAACCATTTTGCTGTGGAGTACCTGCAGTAGTTCTATGCCTTGCAATACCAGAGGCAGCACAAAAACTGTCGAATGCCTTATTGCAAAATTCAAGGCCATCGTCGGTTCTCAACCTCTTGACTTTTCTGCCAGTCTGATTTTCAACCAGAGTCTTCCAACTTTTGAAATTCTCAAAAGTTTCATCCTTAGTCTTCTGGATGAATACCCATAATTTTCTGGAATAATCATCTACTATGGATAGAAAATACCTTGCTCCTGAATGTGATGGACACCTTGCAGGCCCCCAAAGATCAGCATGGATGTAATCAAGGGATCCATGTGTTCTTTGTTTGCCTTTGTTGAACTTCACTCTGCAAGATTTTCCAAGTACACAGGGTTCACAAAACTTCAGCTTTTCGATTTTGTCTCCACCAAGCAGATTTTGTTTCCCTAATTCGACCAGACCCCTTTGTCGCTACCGCGAAAAATGGAATCAGAGTCGCCACTAATATATTCATCCCATCGCGGGAAAGGAATATCAGAAACCTAACTCGGAATAAGAACAAGGTCTTTCGACCAGAGAACAGGGCACGGGAGTCGGTTACGCAAGGGGAAGGTGTTAGCACCCCTCACGCCCATCGTACTCGATGGTATCCACCTATGTCTGTTTCTATCTAAAGGGTGTATCTATGTCTAAACCTAAGTGCGAATGCATGCAAAAGAAATACGGGGAAAAGAAGGAATTATTTACAAGTGTGTTCGCTTAGGCCCCGCGACCCAATGCCTACGTATCCTTTTCAGGAATCAGAACGACCGTAGTTCGGCTCCATAGTTTCCATTTGTTTTGTGTTTTTTAGTTGAACAGAGGTTAAGGTCACAATCCACGATGCTCGACCTTTGGAGACTTATACGCCTAGTTTTGGAAAGGACTTAACTTGTTCTTAAGCAGAATGAACTTTGGTTTGTGTTTTTTATGTAACTACATGATGAACAAAACCCAATACAAGGTTTCGCACCACTTCGTCACTTTGTTTTAATTCGAGCCTTTATTAAGTGTTTTTGAATGTTTTTGGTTGGGTATTTTTTAAGGGAATTTACTTTGCGATTAGAATCACATAAAATGTATAATGACCGAGAAGCAGATTAGGGAATGAATCCCACTCACTTCTATCCCATTATATAATGTTCAAGAAACAGATTAGGGAATGAATCCCACTCATTTATATCCCATTAACTAATGTTTGAGAAACAGATTAGGGAATGAATCCCACTCATTTCTCTCCCATTAAGTAGTGACCGAGAAACAGATTAGGGAATGAATCCCACTCATTTCTATGCCACTAAGTGATTGAGAAACAGATTAGGGAATGAATCCCACTCATTTCTCTACCACTTTCTTAATGTGATTCGCCTCTTTATTTATTAATGTTTTAAAGTTGAAAAGAAAAAAGAATGAACAAAAGGGAACTAACCTATTCTCTAATCTAAGTTATTCTAATCTAAGTCTAATGGCCCTAAGGTCAAGGATAAGGGATCTCTACCTATGTTATCATGCATAGACTACAACCTAAGTTGTTCTATGTGACTAATCTTAATGAAGATTGAAGTCACCACCCTAAGGGAACATGGTAAGCATATAGCAAGAGATAAGAAAAAGCAACAAGCAAGGTAGGTGACTTAATGAAGTCCCTAACCAAGTCTACTCCTAAGAGAGACTACACACAATGAATCCCAAGAGAAGACAATCCACAAAAGGTGGAGGAAGAACAAACAATCGTCGCCTCTTAAACTAACAACAATCAAAGTGTGAAAGAAGAGGAAAAGCATGAAAATGGGAGAAGAAAGCCCTAGGGCAGTAGCAAACCCAAGGAAATAGGTGTCCTAAATCAAACACAAAAGCATCATGGCATCACACGAAAATATTCACAAGAAGTTACCAAAGTATCGCTTGAATCGTTACTTAACAATTAGTCAACAAACATCAATTAACCGAAACAAAAAGCAAATGAAAACATGAACAAAGCTTAAAGTCAGTAGCAATTAGTTCATTTATAGGTCCAAGACCTTATACCAATCTATGTTAGTCAATTAACTTGAAACAAACAAAGTTCTAACAAAACTATACAAAACTAGGTCAAAACTAGTTAATAGAATTCAAATTAGGAGTGAAGTTAGAAGGATGTATTTACATGGTAGAAGTCAGTAGCTAATGACCTCTAATAGGTGTCTAAACAATCATGGAATCAAGTCACAAAGTCTCATACAAAATTATAGGTCATTTGGACAAGTTTTGATACAATCGTTAGCCAAAAGCAAGTTATTTACATGCGAGAAAGAAAAATCGAGTAAAATAAGAAAACATGACTTGAAAAATTCAACTCCAGGTCTTAGGACCTCTAAACATCCCTACTTATATGTACAAAAAGAAACTAAGTCAATTGCATAAAGGCAAAGCAAATTATAGGTCAAATTCACACGGTTATCCGTTTGGGAACGTACATAAATCGGGTATAGAAAATCTAATGAAAACCTAACCAAAACATAGAATTAGACTTTTATTTTTTTTCACACAATATGGTATATGAGTCTACTGATATCACACAAAAAATGGCAATTAAATTCTATTCCTAAGGCATTAAACAAAATTAATTTGCAAAACCGATCAAACTTAAAGACACAATGAACATGTTGAAAGAAATGATTTATTAAAAATAGAAAAGCAGTTTCTAAAAATCTAGAAAAAATACCACAATTATTTACACATGTGATTCTATCTAAAACATATTTTTATTTATTTTTTATTCAATAGGAAAACCATTTACCAAACAAAAATTGAAGAAGAAACAATTTTAAGCAAGAAGGAATTCTGTCTAAGCTAGGGGTGCATTAGAAATTAAGACATGAACTGGAATTTAATTATAAGGCGCATGGGCCTGAAACTAGGTGGTGTAAGAAACGAAAATTCCAAAGCCCAAGTCAAATTCATGGCCCAGCTTTTATCTCTTTTTATTCACATGCCATTTTTATTTCATTTATCTTATAACATATCAACATGCACACCTAATATATATTATGAACAAAGATATAACGTGACATGCAAATATCAACATTCATCAATGGGGCAACTCTCATTTAAGTGAGAAAGAGACAAAAACTCTTGCAACCAATCACACACCGCCACGGCTACTCTCAATCATTAGAATAAGGACGAAATAGGAATGAAGACAAAAAGGACTCAGCGAATGACAAAGAGCCACGTCGAGGGCTTCATCCATTCATGAAAATGAAAGAGCTCATGCAGCTCACGTGAATAGTACTCAGTGGTACTGTTCATCGTCTCTTCCGACGAGTGCACGGCGGCGCCGGTAACGGCTATGCTTCAAAAACAAAAATCAAGACCACCTCTCCCCTCGAATTTTCGCGTAGATCACAGATCCGCCATTAGTTTTTTGTTTTGAGACCTCTAACATCCTAAACGAACGCAACAACTAAACCCCCAACTTTTGCTATCTTCACCAAAATCAACAACGTGCATATCAATTCAATCATCGTCACGCATAGATTTCAAATATGTGAATTAAACGTTCAAACCAGCATCATTTCAATACAAACAGGAATCAAAGCTTCAAGATCCAAAATTCACGTAAAATGCAACACGTATTTGAGAACATGGCGGTCTAATTGTCCTAACCCAATCCCTGATGACGGGTTCCAGGCCTATACATGCTTCTAAGTGCAATGGAGAGAGTCACTTACTTGGAGAGATATTGATCAAGATTTGAGGAAATTGCTTTCTTTGTTCTTTGATGATGATGAATGCGAAGAACTTTGCTATGCGTATCCTTGCGAGAAAATCAACTCAGTATGATGAAGATCTTGAACTCTCAATAATAGCTACGGTGATTCACGAATCTTGATGGAAGTGGTGCTGTGCAAATGAAGGAGATGATGATGATTATCGCAACTTGATGTTGGTGGTGATGATTGATGAAGGTTTATGATGGTGGTTGAAGGTGATGAGGAAGTTTGTTATGGTGGTGGTGGAAAACGTTAGAGTTTGTTAAGAGAGGAAATGAAGAGAACATCTGAGAGCCATGGGAGTGTGGAAGAGAGGAGAGTTGAATGTGAGAGGAAAATGAATCGTGAAGCGTGTGAGAATGAGGTGTGGAGTTTATATAGGGTGAGTGTGTATGGAATATGGTGGGGAGTGTTGTAGCATAGTATTCTTACTCCCAAACTTAATGAGCAAGTATGGAGTTTATAGTAAGCTTTTGGAGAACTTTCTGACTCAGAATCCGTGCATGGCTGATAGTGGTAACATGTGTGTGCATGTATCTTCACGTGTGTAGTGGCTGCAGAAATCTCTTTGCCTTGATGCCACTTGCTAAACAAACATGTTCAAGATGACAACTTTGTGCCCATGTATCTCAAGCTATGGCTCATGATTTAATTCGATTTCAAGCTCAAAATGTAAAGGGCGTGGAGCATCAAAGGTTTTATGTTTGAAGTTTCTTGAAATAAGGCCTTGAGGTACAAACAATATGGTCACAAACATGTTGGATCTTCACTGCATGGGCCTGCATGGATTTGCATGGGTGTGACTTAGAATTGTGCCCTCGTCTTGGTCAGAACAAGGCTTGGTGAAGTCACAACTTTAGCGCTCTATAAATAGTTCACATCCCAACCAAATTGCGTGATTCTTGACTCAGTTGATGGACAACATGGAGATGAAGAGAACCATAGCAAGTTTGTACTTTGTGAGCTTTTATATTTCTCTAAAATCGACCTCAAAGTCAGCATGCCACATGCTTGATCATTTGCATGCGCTGGCGAAGAAGCTGCCTGGAAGCTTGTCTTGACTTAGTGAAATCTTCCAACTTTGAGCCCTTTTATCTCTTGATCCTTGCCCCATATGAAAAAACTCCCAACTACAATGTTGTAGAGGGCCACGAGATACACAACTTTGATGTTGGAAAAAAATTGATTTGAGGGTTGGAACTTGGTCAAAAACCTCTTGGAAGTGGCTGCCTTGCTCATGATAGTAATGACAAAAAATAAAATAAAATAGTGGGAATAACTCCACCAGGGCTCGAGCACACGCACCAACGTTTCCAGTCAAGTTGCTTTACCATTTGTGCTGCCCATTCATTCATGTATGCTGTTCCTTTATTAATTAAAGTAGTGAATCTTGTTTCTAAGTGCCCATTTTATTATTTTCTCTATTTCCTTCAAGCCATATCTTTTTATACAAGCCTCTAATGAAAAAACTCTCAACTACAAAGTTATTCCTCACCATGAGAGGAATAATTTTGATGTTGGAAATTTTCCCGAAAAATTCATTAACCAGGTATAAACTGTTGATGAAATAGACCGGTCATCCAGTGTCACAACCTTCACAATTTTCTAAGTATGAGAAATTCAATATTTATCATAGCTTCCAAAAATGGCAATTTTGACAATCCTTTGATTTTATTTGTTTCTCTTGATTTTTCTTGATCAACTTTCCACCAACTAGTCAATATTATCCAGTTGACTCTGATTTTGACTAAAAAGTCAACATTTCCTGATTTTTCTGATTCCAGATGAATTTCCCGATTAATCTGTTTCTGATCTAATTCTCAATCAACTTTCAACCAAAGAAACTCCCATGAATGATATTTCTTCATGGCAACCATACTTCACACCCAAAAAATCAACTCCCGATTAAATTTTGACCAAAAAGTCAACAGGGTTGACTTTGGTCAAAACCCTAGTTTGAAAACCATGAATTTGAGGATTGCATCTCTTGATCAGAGCTTTGAATTGAAGAGGATGAAACCCTGATTTTAGGAGTATGTCAATGGAAATGATCCTCTATAATCAGACTTCAAATCCTTTCTTCCGAACCAAGGGGTTTTCTTAATAAGAGCTCTTCTGTCACTTTTCTTGAACATTAACTGTGGTATGGATGAATGTAATGGATGAATGACTTATATGAGATATGCACATGAATGTGATATGAAAGCCGATTGGGTATAAATAAATGGGCAAATTTTGGGGTGCAACAGCTGCCCCTATTCAATCTTCTTAGACCTGAATGCACAAAAGATACAAGTTCTGGACATGAGAGGTGTAAGTGGATTGAATACCCGAAAGTACCATCAAAATTTGCATTCTGCGGTAAATCAAAGAGTGTTGAATGTCATCAAAGGATACCAGCCGAAGGTGGACCCTACACATGTTGCTAACCTCAGTTAGGATTCAAAAAGAGACACAGCCGAAGGGTGACTCGATAAAGGATGAAACCAGCCGAAGGGGAATCCGACCCTTGTTTGCTAACCTCAGTTAGACTTCAAAAAGAGACACAGCCGAAGGGTGACTCGATAAAGGATGTAACCAGCCGAAGGGGAAACCGATCCTTGTTTGCTAACCTCAGTTAGACTTCAAAAAGAGACATAGCCGAAGGGTGACTCGATAAAGGATGTAACCAGCCGAAGGGGAAACCGATCCTTATTTGCTAACCTCAGTTAGACTTCAAAAAGAGACACAGCCGAAGGGTGACTCGATAAAGGATGTAACCAGCCGAAGGGGAAATCGATCCTAGTTTGCTAACCTCAGTCAGACTTCAAAAAGAGACACAGCCGAAGGGTGACTCGATAAAGGATGTAACCAGCCGAAGGGGAAACCGATCCTAGTTTGCTAACCTCAGTTAGACTTGAACAAGGAGACGTAGCCGAAGGACGACTCCAAAAGGAGGAAACTAGCCGAAGGGGAATCTTACCCAATTGCTAACCTCAGTTAGACTTCAAAGAGAGACGCAGACGAAGGGTGACTCGAGATCTAAAAGGGTATGCCAATAATCATTGGACTTGGCGAAACACAAGAACTACAAGGTTCCTTCAGGCCGAAAAGCGGGATGTAATTATACAAGAGTGACGATCATCCGAATTGCCATACACAAAGTATGAGTTATCTAAACGATTGAACTCCGCAAACGGGAAATCACCAAAGAGATAATGATCTTTGTGCAGAATGACTTTGTATCCAATCCATACTGGAGAGAGAAAGTGAGACTTTTTCTGGGGATATATTACTTTGTGCCTTTGGAGCACATACAAACTTGGCTTATGCATGTTTGATTTTTTTTCAATGGCGTAATGCTCCAAATTCATGGAAATGCTACACATTTTGTAATTGCAATATGAATGCAATGATTACTATATGCAAGAGATGATGGATGGATATCGGAGGGAGCCTTCCGTCCTAAGTACTCTGTGGGGCTTCCTCCTGGCGCCCTGACTTCGCGAGGCCACACCAGATGGTTTCTTGACCGACCCTTAATGTGTCGCTTCTGTAGGGAAAAAACTTGCACCAGATGATTTGTGGGGAAGGAGACACGATGATACTTTTGAGAGACATTATCGTGATCATGTTTGGAAACTTTGAAGATTGCACCTCCCCTTTTGAACTTCCACATCTTTGTCGAAGCATGAGGGAATCTAATCAACACTGCGGAGCATTGGAGCCCTGGCTCCAGAGAAATAAACTCTGGTACCTGAAGGAAAGGAGACCTCTGGGTTCTTGAAGCGTGGGTACTGGCATCTGACTATGCTGAATGATCGGAAATTCCTGCAAAACAAATCAAGCAAATATGCCCCAGGTATGATGGTTCTACCTCGTCCATCATCCCAAGTACTCAAAATCTTTAAGCGATTCTATTTGTTTTAGCTCATGTTCTTTTTGTAGGACCTTGATGTTAGAAATGCAATGCTTACCAAAATAATTGGACGTTTTTGTAAACAAAACAGTAAAAATAAAACGATGTAGGAATTTTTTTTTTGAGTGACGAATCTTTTTATTAATGAAAAGAAGTGCCTAACATAGGCGAGTACATCAGGAAGCGGCCTCCTTGAGGAGGTGGCCACCAAAAAAAAAAAAAAAAAAAGAAAACCAACAGCATTTACAAACATGGCAACGTAAGAAAAGATTCCATTGGGTTTCAATCTTGCTATGCCTTGCAGATCTTCAATGTTCCTTCTGCTTTGCTTTCCGAAATGGATGAATGAATTGATCCTTTGCCCTTGTGAGCCTTTCAATTGTGGTGACTAGCTATACTCGAAGATCTAATGCGCGACGCAGTCATTCGCTTTTTGTCCCTCTTTTGCCTGGACCGCCCTTTCGGGTTTTCGATCCACCAGGACCCCTTTTTTGCCTAAGTCGCCCTTTCGGGTTTTCAACTTAGCGGGCGTACTTTATTTCTTTTTCATTCTTTTGCCTGATCTTTTCCTTTTCTTTTATTTTATTTCTGATCAGGTTTATGCGAAGTATTTTTTAACTGCGTCGGCATTCACGGGAAGTGGGAAGTCTTCGCCATCCATAGTTGAGAGGATCATGGCGCCACTTGAGAAGACTTTCTTTACGACATAAGGCCCTTCGTAATTCGGAGTCCACTTTCCCCTAGGATCGTTGTGAATAGGCAGGATCTTCTTGAGCACAAGGTCACCAACTTGAAAGTGTCGAGGTCGAATCTTCTTGTCGAAGGCTCTCTTCATCTTCTTTTGATAGGCTTGCCCGTGGCATATGGCTGCTAGTCTCTTTTCATCAATGAGGTTCAGTTGATCAAATCTGGTCTGAATCCAATCAGCCTCACTGAGCTTCACATCCGTCAATACTCTTAGTGAAGGAATCTCGACCTCAACCGGAAGAATAGCCTCCATGCCATATACTAACGAGAAGGGAGTTGCCCCTGTGGAGGTACGTACCGAAGTACGATATCCATGTAAAGCGAAGGGCAACATCTCGTGCCAATCCTTATAAGTGACCACCATCTTTTGCACAATCTTCTTGATGTTTTTATTGGCCGCTTCAACTGCGCCATTCATCTCTGGCCGATACGGGGAGGAGTTATGATGCGTAATCTTGAAATTCTCGCATAATTCCTTCATCATCTTATTATTGAGGTTGGATCCATTATCAGTGATAATTCTCTCAGGAACCCCATAACGACAAATTATATGGTGCTTGATGAAGCGAGTCACTACTTGCTTGGAGACATTTGCATAAGACGCAGCTTCAACCCACTTGGTGAAGTAGTCAATAGCAACGAGGATGAAACGATGTCCATTAGAGGCGGTGGGCTTAATTTCCCCAATCATATCGATGCCCCACATAGCAAATGGCCAAGGAGATGTCAACACATTCAGAGGAACCGGAGGTACATGAACCCTATCTGCATACACTTGACATTTGTAACATACCACCACATGGTTGAAACAATCATGTTCCAAGGTAGACCAATAATAACCTGCTCTCAATATTTTCCTAGCCATGGTGTGCCCACTTGCATGTGTACCAAAGGATCCTTCATGCACCTCTTGCATGATCTTTGCCGCTTCGTGTCTATCCACGCATCTGAGCAACACAGAATCAAAGTTCCTCTTGTATAACACACCTCCGGCAATGAAGAACTTGGCAGACAGTCTCTTCAAAGTTTTCCTATCTGTAAGGGAAGCACCCTCGGGATACTCTTGGGTTTCCAAAAATTTCTTAATGTCATAAAACCATGGTTTCTCATCAGGCACATTATCAATGACGCCACAGAATGCAGGTTCATCCAACCTTTTGATCACAATTGACGGCGCTTCATTGTCCCATTTGACTTTGAACATGGATGCTAAAGTGGCCAAAGCATCAGCCAAATGATTTTCCTCTCGAGGGATGTGATCGAAGGTGATCTCATCAAAGTATTGAGCCAATTTCACCACATGTTCTCTATAGGGAATCAAGTTGGGGTGGCGTGTTTCCCAATCTCCGTTGATCTGACTAATCACCAAAGCAGAATCTCCATATACTGCGAGATTTTTAATCCTCAAATCAATGGCCGCCTCGATACCATATATGCAAGCCTCATATTCAGCCACATTATTAGTACAATCAAAACAAATCCTGGCCGTAAATGGAATATGAAAACCTGTTGGAGAAGTAAGCACAGCCCCAATACCATTACCCAATGCATTAGAGGCACCATCGAACACGAGCGTCCATCGCGCCCCTGGTTCAGGTCCTTCCTCTTGATCTTGACTTTTGGAAGTCTCTGCCACGCACATTATATCTTCATCAGGAAACTCAAAGTACATAGACTGGTAATCGTCCACAGGTTGATGCGCAAGATAATCAGCAATTACACTACTTTTAATGGCCTTCTGAGTAGTGTATTGTATGTCATATTCTGTCAAGATCATTTGCCAACGGGCAACCCTCCCTGTCAATGCCGGTTTCTCAAATATATATTTGATTGGGTCCATCTTTGAAATCAATAAAGTGGTGTGAGTCAACATATACTGTCTCAGTCGGCGAGCAGCCCATGCCAAAGCACAGCAAGTTTTCTCGAGTAATGAGTATCTTGATTCACAATCGGTAAACTTTTTGCTAAGGTAATAAATTGCGTGCTCTTTTCGACCGGACTCGTCATGCTGACCCAGCACACACCCCATTGAATTCTCGAGGACCGTCAGGTACATAATCAAAGGTCTACCTTCCACTGGAGGCATGAGGATTGGAGGCTCTTGCAAATACTTTTTAACCTTATCAAATGCCTTTTGACAATTGTCATCCCATTTTATTGCCTGATTCTTTCTCAATAGCTTGAAGATAGGTTCACACGTGGCGGTAAGGTGTGAGATGAACCTTGCAATATAATTCAACCTTCCCAAGAATCCACGAACCTGTTTCTCAGTTCTCGGCTCAGGCATCTCTTGTATAGCTTTTACCTTGGCGGGATCGACCTCGATGCCCCTTTCACTTACGATGAAACCAAGCAACTTTCCTGATCTCACTCCGAAAGTGCATTTATTGGGATTCAACCTTAACCTGAACTTTCTTAACCTTTCAAACAATTTCTTCAGGTGAACAAGGTGCTCCTCTTCTGTATGGGACTTTGCGATCATGTCATCCACATAGACCTCAATCTCTTTATGAATCATGTCGTGAAACAAAGTCACCATAGCTCTTTGATAGGTTGCCCCAGCATTCTTCAACCCGAATGGCATGACCTTGTAACAAAAGGTGCCCCAAGGTGTAATGAATGTTGTCTTTTCCATGTCCTCGGGTGCCATCTTTATTTGATTGTAACCAGAAAAACCGTCCATGAAGGAGAAAACCGAGAACTGAGCAGTATTATCTACCAATACATCAATGTGAGGAAGCGGGAAATCATCCTTCGGGCTCGCCCTATTCAGATCTCGATAGTCGACACACATTCGTACCTTCCCATCTTTCTTAGGTACAGGTACAATGTTGGCGACCCATGGTGGATAAACTGTTACAGCAAGAAAACCTGCATCAAACTGCTTCTGAACCTCTTCTTGGATTTTCTTGGACATATCAGGACGTGTTCTCCTGAGTTTCTGTTTGACGGGCGGAGAATTTTCTTTAAGGGGTAGCCTGTGCACAACAATATCAGTATCTAATCCAGGCATATCTTCGTAAGACCATGCAAAGATGTCAGAATACTCCTTCAACATTCCAATCAACTTTTCTTTCACATTCTCTTTCAAAGAAGCCCCTATTTTAACCTCCCTTCTCACCTCTTCGGTGCCAAGATTCACCGTCTCAATAGGCTCTTGATGTGGCTCGATCACTTTCTCTTCTTGTTTCAACAATCTGGCCAACTCATCAGGCAATTCACAATCTTCTTCATCCCCTTCTTCAGCGGTGTAGATAGGATTGTCAAAGTCATAACGAGGCATAGCAAGACCGTTACCAACAGAATCTGGAGGAGAAGTGGATCTGCATGAATTATGATTTATGCTTTATTTTAGAGTGGAGGGAAGATGATGAATAAGAAACGTTGCCATTTTTATTATATTTTTTTTATTAATTATAAATGTAAAAGTAAAAAAAAGACAGACAGGGAACAAAATATTTGAATGCAAAAACGTCCTTTTATTAATGATTTTAACATTGAAAAACAACAAATGAGGCCCTACATATGTTCACTGTGTCTTGGGCAGAACACAGGAATTATTGCATGATAAACAAAAACAAACAGTATTACTTTTGATCAAGAGCAATTGAGATGATGTCTTCAGATGACCAGTTGAGAAGCTTCTGTCCCGGGACACACGGCTTGATCCATTCTTCAATGTCATAATCACTATCCATATCATCAGCAGCAGCGCAAATATGATCCTTGACGATGCCAGCACTAGAGAACTTGATCGGAACGAAGGTTCCGGGCTTCTTGGAGGCCTCATTAGATGAACTCCGACCCAACTGATATCCAATCCCACATTTATCCTGCTTGATTGGTAGATCCAAGACTCGGCCCCATCCTTCGGGATGTCCAGATTCAACCACGGCTTTAGCTTCCTTTAGTGAAGACATGGGAGCCTCCAACTTCTTATTGTCAACATAAGGGATCTTGATAGTCTGGACAGCCTCAAAGGCTTGGCAAGGCGTCTCGTGGACCTCTCCTTCCACATCAATATACCTGAAGGACGCAAGATGGCTTACCACGTGTTCTTCCTCCCCACATATTGTGACTATCTTTCCTTGAGTCGCGAATTTGAGTTTCTGATGCAATGTGGAAGTCACGGCCCCAGCAGCATGGATCCATGGACGTCCCAGGAGACAACTGTAAGACGGGTGGATATCCATCACAAAGAAGGTGATAGTGAAAAGTTGAGGGCCTATCATTATTGGCAAGTCAACCTCCCCAAATACTGATCTCTTTGACCCATCAAAGGCTCTCACTGTCAATTCACTCGGCCTTATCTCGACACCAGAATAATCTAGCCTCATCAAAGACGACTTCGGCAATACATTCAGAGAAGACCCATTATCCACGAGAACACGAGATAGCATAGTCCCTTACATTCCACTGATATATGCAAAGCTCTATTGTGGTTTCTACCTTCGGAGGGCAAGTCTGCATCAGTGAATCCCAATCCATTACCAGCATTGATGTTTGACACCACCCCTTCAAGTTGATTCACTGAGATCTCTGGAGGGACGAAAGCAGTACTTAAAAGTCTCAACAAAGCGTTTCGATGTGTCTCCGAACACAAGAGCAACTGCAAGATCGAAATCTTTGATTGAGTTTGACTCAATTGGTCAACCACTTTATACTCACTTTTCTTGATGATCTTTAGGAACTCTTCCATCTCTTTGGCCACAGTATCTTCAGAGTTAGAGCTTTGCCCCGGATCTACCGTATCTTCTACCACTCTTTTCCCTTTTGCTTGAGCTAGAGCTTCTGCATTGTCATCGCGAGTATTCTGGGGAGGATTGAAAATACGACCACTCCTCGTCATTCTTCCAATGCCCACAACATTATCAACATCTTCTTTCTCAACCGGCGCTTTAACCTCATACTTGGCCCCTTGGTAGAAAACTTCTCCTCCATAATTCCATGGGATCGCTTTTTCACTGTTATATGGGACGGGACCAGGAAGTGTGATAACCAAAGGAGGTGCTCTTGTAGGAATTGGAATCTTGGCAGGAGTATACGGGATAGATGCCACATTAATTGCGTTTTCAACCATTTCAGGACGTCGCACACGCTCAAACTGTAGATACCCACTATCCATCAACTGTTGAATCCCATCTTTCACCTTATCACAAACTGATGAAGTGACCATGCAATTAGGACAGAATTCTCCACAACCAGCGTATAGTCTCATCCTCAACAATTCCTTCTTCAATAATGGCAACAATGAACCCAATTCGATCACATCCTTAACCAGGTGAGTGTCTTCAACAACCTCAATAGCATTTGCCGCATGGGTTCCATGGGGAGGCATAGGATTCTGAACAACATTAGGTCCTTGAGTAGGAGTAAACTCGATGGCTTTGGAGTCGAGCAAATCCTGGACTTTATGCTTCAACGCTTTACAGTTTTCAATATTATGTCCAGGTGACCCAGAGTGGAACTCACATCTTGCATTGGCATCCCAATTGGCAGGCAACTTAGCAGGAGTGGCCAAAGTCCTCAATTGGACCAAGTTCAAATCGAGGAGATATGGCAATACTTGTGCGTATGTCATTGGGATCGGATCAAAAGCTCTTTCTGGCAATTTCGGTCGTTGTTGGTACTGACGCGGTTGATACCCTTGTTGTTGATGTTGGAAAGGAGCATTTGGGATAGTCACAGCGGCTACTTGTTGATGAGCCTGATTTCTGCCACTACCATAGTAAGCAGCACTCGTTTCACCTTCTCTTTTCTTAGCAAACCCATTATATGGCTTCTTTCCACCAGCCCCAGAGGAGGAACTAGCAGCACTCGGATTCTGTATTCTACCAGCCTTAATTCCACTTTCAATTCGCTCACCAATCATAACCAACTCGGCAAAACTTGAGGATGCAGAGCAGGCGGAGTAGTATTGACCCTCCAGAGTGTTGGTGAACAGGTCCATCATTTCTCTTTCCAACATGGGTGGCTGGACCCTAGCCGCCAGCTCGCGCCATTTCTGCGCATATTCTTTGAAGGACTCATTAGCTTTCTGGGATAAATTCTGCAACTGAGTGCGATTTGGTGCCATGTCAACATTATACTGATACTGCTTTATGAAGGCATCAACCAGGTCTCTCCAACTTCGGATCTGAGTTCTCTCCAACCTCATATACCATTCCAAGGATGCCCCAGTCAGGCTATCTTGGAAGAAGTGCATCAACAATCCTTCATCCTCAGAGTACACATGCATTTTGCGATAGTAAGCTCGGACATGTGTCTTAGGACAAGTATTCCCCTTGTATTTCTCGAAGTCGGGTACCTTGAATTTCGGTGGCACACGGACGCCAGGAACTAAACCCAAGTCATTGATATCCATACCCAATCCTTGGCCTTCCATTGCCCTCATCCTTTCCTCCAGACCTCTAAACATCCTTCCCGCATCCGGTGGAAACCCCCATTCACTTTCAGGAAACAAATCCTCGTGTCGGTCCTCTTCCAACACGGGGATAGCAGCAGCCCTTCTGATTTGTTGTGTGGTTTGTCCTTCAAGAGTAGGCTGGGGAGGCCCACGGGGATTACCTTGATTAGCAGCAGGAGGAATTACACCAGGTCCTCCGATCACAGGTTCACCATTGACACGAATATCAGCAGGGTTTCTTTGCGGGGGGTCCGCAACAACCTGAGCAACTGTGTCCATCCTGATTCTGAGTTCTTCTTGGCGATCAGCCATGTTTTGCATGACTTCCATGAACTGAGCCATCTGAGCAGTAACCTGAGTTCTCATCTGGATAAGATCGTCCCTTAACTGATCCATTTGCAGTGAGTGATTAGCCCTTGTGTAGTAGCGATGTGTAGGCGGAGGTGCAATTGCTGAAAGAGAAAACCTGATCAGTCAGGTAAGAACACCATCTGATGTACCTGTTTGTGCATGATGTGCATGAGGTGCATGTGTGCATATGATGTGAGGTGCCATTTTCAGAGTATCCAAAATATTTAATATTAATCAAGAATGTTTAACAATGTGACAAAAGATAAGCATCAAGAGGAAACAAAAAGACTCAAATTTCATTAATAATCTCTTTTTGAGTTTGGGCATACCCATACATTGACAAGATAGTTCAAACAACAGAAAAGATAAAGGACCCCATCCAACAAGCCTGGTGGTGGTCATGAAATACAAGCTCAAACACTAATCCATCTTGGTGTAAAACAAAGGTCCTCCTTGTTTAAAGTGCTCGTCGCTCCACTTCTTAGTTTCATCAAACATCTTCTTAGTCACTTCTCGATCTCTTCCTTTGACAAAACTTTGAATCACCACATCTTTGCGAAACAACTGCCCATCTAACATATCACAGTGGGCCACCAAGCTCTCACATCCTTTGCAATCAGGGAGGGTATTCTTTTCAGATGTACTTTCCATTTCTGCTATCTGGTTTCTGAGCTTTGCATTCTCTTCTGTTAGTCGAGCGGAACGGAGATGACTACCTTTAAGTTGTGTCTCCACGGCCATCCTTTGAGTAATTTCCTCTTCAAGCTTCTTCTTGATTGCTACCCTCTGAGTGGTTTCCTCTTCAAGCTTCTTTTTCAAACTCTTTACTTCGGCCCTAGCCTCTTTCTCTACTCTGAGCTTGTGAGCCCTTAAATCTTCTCTGTACTCTCGCTTGAGCTTTTCTTCTGCTTTCTTCACCGCTTCTTCTATAACCCTTTGATGGTCCTCAATACGAACAGTGGTAGCTCTTTCCCCCTTTTCAGTTCTGGCCCTTTTTTGAACTCTGGAAGATCCTCCTTTCAGCATTTTAACCTCATGTGCTAATTCAGCCCTTTTCTGATCCACCAAGAAGTACTTTATTTTAGCGTCTTCCCCTTTTTCTCGCAACCTGATATTCTCCACATGTACTTGGTTGTACTCCTCAGCTGGTACAGTGGCAGTTAAAATCTCAGGTGGTTGTTCATAGAGAGGGCTAACCTTCGGGAAAGGCAACAGACGCTCCTTAACTCTTTCTTCAACCCATTCAGTATAAGCTTTCTTAGCAATAGCATTCTTTCCCCCCAAGGTAGTTCGGTCTTCTGTATGAATTTTGTTCCACGCACTCCTTACTTTCTCCAAACCATCCGGATCGGTTCCTTTTTCAAAGCAAACGGACTCAAATATCTCTTTATCCAACGGCTTGTCCTTCAGTACAAAACCCAACTGGCGCAGTGCTAGCTTCGGATTATAGTTGATAACTCCTTTTGTCCCTATGAGAGGAACATTGCCGAAACTGCCACATCTGGTTATAACTTGCTCGATGTCCGTTCGGAGGTGATACCAAACAATATCATTTGCAGTAAGTCCCATAATCCTTTGGGGCCACTTCTGTGAATCTCTTGTAGTGACAAATGCTCCGCTTTTAGGCAAATGTGAAGAAAACCATTCGTACAGTATTGGCAAACAACCCCCAACTGATCCCTTTTTTCCATACCTAGAATGGATGGCATAATAAGTGTCGGCCAACAGAGTGGGTACAGGATTTTGATCCATGAAGAGACAAATGGCAGTGAGATCAACAAAATTTGGAATATTCGGGAACATCACTAGTCCATAGATCATGACGGCCAGGAGAGCATTGAATTCTTTCCACTTTTCCTTATCAGCAAGGGTTTCAGCTTCCCTCATCAGAAATTTCACATAGAATCCATGGGTCCCACCATTAGGCTTGCAGTTATCCTTAACGTCTTTCATGCTCAAATAAAGAGCACCAGCAATGCGATCCATTTTGGGCTTCTCGGGTGTACACACAAAAGGAACCTTATGTTGAACTTTGATTTGAAGGATATGTGCATACTCTTCAAGGGTAGGGGCTAAATGGTAATCTTGAAAGGTGAAGCAGCGCAGCTCAGAATCATAAAACTGAAGAAGAGTATAGAGACCCCACTCATCAATACGAGTAGTTAACATAAGCAGAATGTGGCCATAAGTCTTTCTGAATTCATCCAAATTTTGCCCAGTAACTCGGGTGCTCAATCGGACCAAAGGTGTTATATCCTCACGGTAGAAACTTCAAGAGAAGGTATGCTTCGTAGTCTTTTTGTTGACGGTCACACTGTTAGCCATTCTTGATGAGAAGTGTTGACTTTGGATACCTGAAAAATGGCATGCATATGAATATTAATCTCTTTTCTTTTTTTCTTTCTTTCTTTTTTTTCTTTTTTTTCTTTTTTTTTTTTGAAATTAAACATGCTATGATGATTATGATGCAATGAAAGCTCCTCCCCACATAGGAGAAGTGTATGTTTCTTCTGAACAGGATTGTATGTCGCAGGACCAAAATCCGGCATAGATACCGCAAACCCATGAGAACCATAGTCACCAACATAACAGAACAGTCACCAACGGTACCTGTCATGAATATCCCACCCCACTCACAGGTGAATCTAGGTCAAGGTAGGTCAAAAGGTCTCCAGCGTTAGCAACTCTCCTGAAACACCATCATTGTTGCAAATACATGCCAACAACGGTATCCCATTCGAGTCTCAGCTGGTCGTGGGTCTCATGATCGCAATCAACAGAACCTGACATTCTGTTGGCGTCATGACTATCCACTCTATCCTAGGTATCCTATGTGTTAACTCTGGCCTGGGTATTGGGCCTTTTACCTCATAGAACAACCCACCCAACCTGCAAAACAGAACAGAAGACCCCAAGGAACACAGAATATAATCCATATGCATGATGTGCAAACAGAAATAAACATGATATGCAAGCAAAAAAGTAAACATGTAAACATATATACAAGGTATAGACATAAAAACAAATAAACACCCAGTAAATAAACAAACAAACGCAGGCTAGGATCGACTCAACTATGGATGGACCAGCAACAGGTCTATCAACATCCCCAGCAGAGTCGCCAGCTGTCGCTACCGCGAAAAATGGAATCAGAGTCGCCACTAATATATTCATCCCATCGCGGGAAAGGAATATCAGAAACCTAACTCGGAATAAGAACAAGGTCTTTCGACCAGAGAACAGGGCACGGGAGTCGGTTACGCAAGGGGAAGGTGTTAGCACCCCTCACGCCCATCGTACTCGATGGTATCCACCTATGTCTGTTTCTATCTAAAGGGTGTATCTATGTCTAAACCTAAGTGCGAATGCATGCAAAAGAAATACGGGGAAAAGAAGGAATTATTTACAAGTGTGTTCGCTTAGGCCCCGCGACCTCAGAACGACCGTAGTTCGGCTCCATAGTTTCCATTTGTTTTGTGTTTTTTAGTTGAACAGAGGTTAAGGTCACAATCCACGATGCTCGACCTTTGGAGACTTATACGCCTAGTTTTGGAAAGGACTTAACTTGTTCTTAAGCAGAATGAACTTTGGTTTGTGTTTTTTATGTAACTACATGATGAACAAAACCCAATACAAGGTTTCGCACCACTTCGTCACTTTGTTTTAATTCGAGCCTTTATTAAGTGTTTTTGAATGTTTTTGGTTGGGTATTTTTTAAGGGAATTTACTTTGCGATTAGAATCACATAAAATGTATAATGACCGAGAAGCATATTAGGGAATGAATCCCACTCACTTCTATCCCATTATATAATGTTCAAGAAACAGATTAGGGAATGAATCCCACTCATTTCTATCCCATTAACTAATGTTTGAGAAACAGATTAGGGAATGAATCCCACTCATTTCTCTCCCATTAAGTAGTGACCGAGAAACAGATTAGGGAATGAATCCCACTCATTTCTATGCCACTAAGTGATTGAGAAACAGATTAGGGAATGAATCCCACTCATTTCTCTACCACTTTCTTAATGTGATTCGCCTCTTTATTTATTAATGTTTTAAAGTTGAAAAGAAAAAAGAATGAACAAAAGGGAACTAACCTATTCTCTAATCTAAGTTATTCTAATCTAAGTCTAATGGCCCTAAGGTCAAGGATAAGGGATCTCTACCTATGTTATCATGCATAGACTACAACCTAAGTTGTTCTATGTGACTAATCTTAATGAAGATTGAAGTCACCACCCTAAGGGAACATGGTAAGCATATAGCAAGAGATAAGAAAAAGCAACAAGCAAGGTAGGTGACTTAATGAAGTCCCTAACCAAGTCTACTCCTAAGAGAGACTACACACAATGAATCCCAAGAGAAAACAATCCACAAAAGGTGGAGGAAGAACAAACAATCGTCGCCTCTTAAACTAACAACAATCAAAGTGTGAAAGAAGAGGAAAAGCATGAAAATGGGAGAAGAAAGCCCTAGGGCAGTAGCAAACCCAAGGAAATAGGTGTCCTAAATCAAACACAAAAGCATCATGGCATCACACGAAAATATTCACAAGAAGTTACCAAAGTATCGCTTGAATCGTTACTTAACAATTAGTGAACAAACATCAATTAACCGAAACAAAAAGCAAATGAAAACATGAACAAAGCTTAAAGTCAGTAGCAATTAGTTCATTTATAGGTCCAAGACCTTATACCAATCTATGTTAGTCAATTAACTTGAAACAAACAAAGTTCTAACAAAACTATACAAAACTAGGTCAAAACTAGTTAATAGAATTCAAATTAGGAGTGAAGTTAGAAGGATGTATTTACATGGTAGAAGTCAGTAGCTAATGACCTCTAATAGGTGTCTAAACAATCATGGAATCAAGTCACAAAGTCTCATACAAAATTATAGGTCATTTGGACAAGTTTTGATACAATCGTTAGCCAAAAGCAAGTTATTTACATGCGAGAAAGAAAAATCGAGTAAAATAAGAAAACATGACTTGAAAAATTCAACTCCAGGTCTTAGGACCTCTAAACATCCCTACTTATATGTACAAAAAGAAACTAAGTCAATTGCATAAAGGCAAAGCAAATTATAGGTCAAATTCACACGGTTATCCGTTTGGGAACGTACATAAATCGGGTATAGAAAATCTAATGAAAACCTAACCAAAACATAGAATTAGACTTTTATTTTTTTTCACACAATATGGTATATGAGTCTACTGATATCACACAAAAAATGGCAATTAAATTCTATTCCTAAGGCATTAAACAAAATTAATTTTCAAAACCGATCAAACTTAAAGACACAATGAACATGTTGAAAGAAATTATTTATTAAAAATAGAAAAGCAGTTTCTAAAAATCTAGAAAAAATACCACAATTATTTACACATGTGATTCTATCTAAAACATATTTTTATTTATTTTTTATTCAATAGGAAAACCATTTACCAAACAAAAATTGAAGAAGAAACAATTTTAAGCAAGAAGGAATTCTGTCTAAGCTAGGGGTGCATTAGAAATTGAGACATGAACTGGAATTTAATTATAAGGCGCATGGGCCTGAAACTAGGTGGTGTAAGAAACGAAAATTCCAAAGCCCAAGTCAAATTCATGGCCCAGCTTTTATCTCTTTTTATTCACATGCCATTTTTATTTCATTTATCTTATAACATATCAACATGCACACCTAATATATATTATGAACAAAGATATAACGTGACATGCAAATATCAACATTCATCAATGGGGCAACTCTCATTTAAGTGAGAAAGAGACAAAAACTCTTGCAACCAATCACACACCGCCACGGCTACTCTCAATCATTAGAATAAGGACGAAATAGGAATGAAGACAAAAAGGACTCAGCGAATGACAAAGAGCCGCGTCGAGGGCTTCATCCATTCATGAAAATGAAAGAGCTCATACAGCTCACGTGAATAGTACTCAGTGGTACTGTTCATCGTCTCTTCCGACGAGTGCACGGCGGCGCCGGTAACGGCTATGCTTCAAAAACAAAAATCAAGACCACCTCTCCCCTCGAATTTTCGCGTAGATCACAGATCCGCCATTAGTTTTTTGTTTTGAGACCTCTAACATCCTAAACGAACGCAACAACTAAACCCCCAACTTTTGCTATCTTCACCAAAATCAACAACGTGCATATCAATTCAATCATCGTCACGCATAGATTTCAAATATGTGAATTAAACGTTCAAACCAGCATCATTTCAATACAAACAGGAATCAAAGCTTCAAGATCCAAAATTCACGTAAAATGCAACACGTATTTGAGAACATGGCGGTCTAATTGTCCTAACCCAATCCCTGATGACGGGTTCCAGGCCTATACATGCTTCTAAGTGCAATGGAGAGAGTCACTTACTTGGAGAGATATTGATCAAGATTTGAGGAAATTGCTTTCTTTGTTCTTTGATGATGATGAATGCGAAGAACTTTGCTATGCGTATCCTTGCGAGAAAATCAACTCAGTATGATGAAGATCTTGAACTCTCAATAATAGCTACGGTGATTCACGAATCTTGATGGAAGTGGTGCTGTGCAAATGAAGGAGATGATGATGATTATCGCAGCTTGATGTTGGTGGTGATGATTGATGAAGGTTTATGATGGTGGTTGAAGGTGATGAGGAAGTTTGTTATGGTGGTGGTGGAAAACGTTAGAGTTTGTTAAGAGAGGAAATGAAGAGAACATCTGAGAGCCATGGGAGTGTGGAAGAGAGGAGAGTTGAATGTGAGAGGAAAATGAATCGTGAAGCGTGTGAGAATGAGGTGTGGAGTTTATATAGGGTGAGTGTGTATGGAATATGGTGGGGAGTGTTGTAGCATAGTATTCTTACTCCCAAACTTAATGAGCAAGTATGGAGTTTATAGTAAGCTTTTGGAGAACTTTCTGACTCAGAATCCGTGCATGGCTGATAGTGGTAACATGTGTGTGCATGTATCTTCACGTGTGTAGTGGCTGCAGAAATCTCTTTGCCTTGATGCCACTTGCTAAACAAACATGTTCAAGATGACAACTTTGTGCCCATGTATCTCAAGCTATGGCTCATGATTTAATTCGATTTCAAGCTCAAAATGTAAAGGGCGTGGAGCATCAAAGGTTTTATGTTTGAAGTTTCTTGAAATAAGGCCTTGAGGTACAAACAATATGGTCACAAACATGTTGGATCTTCACTGCATGGGCCTGCATGGATTTGCATGGGTGTGACTTAGAATTGTGCCCTCGTCTTGGTCAGAACAAGGCTTGGTGAAGTCACAACTTTAGCGCTCTATAAATAGTTCACATCCCAACCAAATTGCGTGATTCTTGACTCAGTTGATGGACAACATGGAGATGAAGAGAACCATAGCAAGTTTGTACTTTGTGAGCTTTTATATTTCTCTAAAATCGACCTCAAAGTCAGCATGCCACATGCTTGATCATTTGCATGCGCTGGCGAAGAAGCTGCCTGGAAGCTTGTCTTGACTTAGTGAAATCTTCCAACTTTGAGCCCTTTTATCTCTTGATCCTTGCCCCATATGAAAAAACTCCCAACTACAATGTTGTAGAGGGCCACGAGATACACAACTTTGATGTTGGAAAAAAATTGATTTGAGGGTTGGAACTTGGTCAAAAACCTCTTGGAAGTGGCTGCCTTGCTCATGATAGTAATGACAAAAAATAAAATAAAATAGTGGGAATGACTCCACCAGGGCTCGAGCACACGCACCAACGTTTCCAGTCAAGTTGCTTTACCATTTGTGCTGCCCATTCATTCATGTATGCTGTTCCTTTATTAATTAAAGTAGTGAATCTTGTTTCTAAGTGCCCATTTTATTATTTTCTCTATTTCCTTCAAGCCATATCTTTTTATACAAGCCTCTAATGAAAAAACTCTCAACTACAAAGTTATTCCTCACCATGAGAGGAATAATTTTGATGTTGGAAATTTTCCCGAAAAATTCATTAACCAGGTATAAACTGTTGATGAAATAGACCGGTCATCCAGTGTCACAACCTTCACAATTTTCTAAGTATGAGAAATTCAATATTTATCATAGCTTCCAAAAATGGCAATTTTGACAATCCTTTGATTTTATTTGTTTCTCTTGATTTTTCTTGATCAACTTTCCACCAACTAGTCAATATTATCCAGTTGACTCTGATTTTGACTAAAAAGTCAACATTTCCTGATTTTTCTGATTCCAGATGAATTTCCCGATTAATCTGTTTCTGATCTAATTCTCAATCAACTTTCAACCAAAGAAACTCCCATGAATGATATTTCTTCATGGCAACCATACTTCACACCCAAAAAATCAACTCCCGATTAAATTTTGACCAAAAAGTCAACAGGGTTGACTTTGGTCAAAACCCTAGTTTGAAAACCATGAATTTGAGGATTGCATCTCTTGATCAGAGCTTTGAATTGAAGAGGATGAAACCCTGATTTTAGGAGTATGTCAATGGAAATGATCCTCTATAATCAGACTTCAAATCCTTTCTTCTGAACCAAGGGGTTTTCTTAATAAGAGCTCTTCTGTCACTTTTCTTGAACATTAACTGTGGTATGGATGAATGTAATGGATGAATGACTTATATGAGATATGCACATGAATGTGATATGAAAGCCGATTGGGTATAAATAAATGGGCAAATTTTGGGGTGCAACACCCTTTCACTGACATGGCCCAATCTCATGTGCCAGATTTCTGTTTTCGACAAAGGTTTCGTGGATGCAATATTTGTCGAACCACTTACAACTTCAGCCTCAAGGGTATACAAGCCTTGTTTCTTCACGCCTCTCAAGACTTCCTTCGAACCCTTCATGACTCTTAGGATACTTTTCTCTCCTTGGAAAACATATCCTTTCTTGTCGAATTCACCAAGAGAAATCAGATTTCTCTTCAAATCAGGAACATACCTGACTTCAGTCAACAACCTTATTGACTCATCATGGAGCTTGAATCTCACAGATCCAACACCTGCAATCTTGCAAGCCTTGTTGTTTCCCAGCAATACTGATCCACCATCTTGATCACATAATTCCTCGAACAAGTCTTTGTTTGGAGTCATGTGCCAAGTGCAACCTGAATCCATAATCCACTCCTTCTTAGAGTCACTGCTTGAAACCACAAGAACATCAGATGATTCGAAATCATCTTGAACAATGGTAGCGTTGCCATTATCCTTACCTCCATGATATTTCAAGCGTTCAGGGCACACCTTTCTTGTGTGACCCTCCTTCTTACAATGGTAGCATCGAATGCCAGATGCTTCGCCACTATAATTCTTCGACTGGCTTTTGCCTTTCTTCTTGTCGAACTTACCATCCTTTCGTAAGAGTTTTCCTTTAACGGCCAAACCTTCGCCAACAGTCGAAGGTTTATGCTCCTTTCGTTCATTCAAGTCCTTAGAGTACAAGGCTGATTGAACTTCTTCAAACGTCAGGGACTCCCTTCCATACAAGAGAGTTTCTTTGAAGTGAGCATGTGATCGAGGCAAAGAATCAACCATCTTGATCCACCATCTTGATCTTCATCATCGATCTTCACATCAATATTTTCAAGATCAAGAATCAGCTTGTTGAACATATCCAACTGCTCAGCCAATACTTTGTCTTCAATCATCTTGAATGAATACAAAGCTTGCTTCAGGTAGAGTCGATTTACCAGCGATTTGGTCATATACAAACTTTCAAGTTTCACCTATAACCCTGATGCCGTCGTCTCCTTTGATACCTGCCGGAGAACCTTATCACCAAGGCTCAACAGAATTGCGCTGTGTGCTTTCTCGATCATATTCGTCTTCTCCGCTGCCGTCAATTCTGCATTCATGGCTGCCTCTCCCTTCAACGCTTCCAAACAACCCTGCTGAACCAGTAGGGCTTTCATCTTCAAGCGCCACAGACCGAAATCATTCACTCCGGTGAACTTTTCAATCTCATACTTTGTTGAAGGCATCTTCTCCACGCTCACCGCACCAATTTGTTGTGAATTCAATGCCAAGAACAAAGTATAAAACAAGGAAGAAGAGGAACACAAGAATTGGTTATAACTGCTATTCTTTTACTTTCTCTTAAAACAAGATTACAAGTTTACAAGAATAACAAATAACCTCTCTCACCCTAAATTAGGATTTGCAGCTTAGCAATGATGAGAGACTAGTATGCTATTTATAATAAGACCTAACATACTAACTAATGGGCTTTTTCAGCAAGGCCCATTACACAAGCCAACTTAATAAACAAGCTAACTTAACAAATTAGGGTTTAAACACTGAAACCTAATTTAACATGCTAACAACTCTAGCATCTTCGATATCTGCATGCTAGACCCATCTTCGACTACAACATGCACACTTCGACACCAGCGTGTGAACAATCCTTCGACTTCATGCTTAACTCTGTCGAACTGTCGAACCAAGAAGCTACCCTTCGACAATACTAGAGTTCGATCCAATATCTCACAGTGTATAAATACGTATACTTTGTGAATAGTTGTATTTTCATATACTTTTATACCATTTGATAGTTTTTCCTATTTTTTGTAGGTAGTTATGCATATTGGAGCCTTGAGGAATAAAGCGCCAAAGGCACAGCTTCGATTTCGCAGTTTTGGTGCAAGCCCGCTTAGCCACCGTCAAGCGGACTTCCATAGGCTCAAAATAAGGATGACAAAAATCATCATTTTGGTTTCCATTCATTCATTATTGGATAGAGCATTGAATAAGCTTTCCAACGCTTCGAACCGGGCGCAAATCGGAGTCATAGTTCTCGAGTTATGGCGAAAACCAAATTTGATTTTTAGCAGAGTCCGCAAAGCGGACTCTGTGCCGCTAAGCGAGCTGACAAATTTTCAGACTTGTTAAAAAGGGGAAATCACATTTTTAGGTTATGGGTTGGGTATTTTTGAGTCCCAACACCAATAACTTCATTCTTAGAGTAGGATTAGCTTAGAAAACAACACCGGGTCATGCACTTGGAAGATCGGAGGTGGATTTCTCATCAACCGGAGCTGACAACCTGCGAGATGTTTGGTTTATCTCTTCTCTTCTTTGTGTATTTCTTTTTTGTTGGGTTTTGTTTGTATATTTACTCGAATCTTATGTATATTCACCATTTAACTTGCTTTACAAATCTGTGATGGGTATAGGTAAAATCCGATTTCTGCGCCTTTTTCTTAATGCATGAGGTTTGACTTAAAAAAACAATATCTTTTAAGAGTATGAATTCTTACATCCTATAATAAATCTAAGAAAGGATGCACTTCCCTATCTCAGCCATATCGAACCAAGACTCTAATACCACATAAAGTTAATTTAATCATTAATCTTAATCTATATAAAACATGCTTAATATAACCATTAAAAATTATAATTTTACTTTAAGATGGAAATAAAATAAAAATACACTCATGTATACATAATCAACTTCAAGTTCTACCACACGTTAATTTTATCCAGGATATTTGGAATATTTTGATCATAGGTAATAGTCTCATAAAAATTATGATCCTGAAACTATGGGTAACAATTGTATGTATCTATTATATATATTAAAATAAGTCCATCTTATGCCACTTAGTTTTAATTTTTCCACATCATTAAAAATTTATGCTACATCAAATATATTCCTATGTAGCACGTTTAAAAATTCATCTTCATTTTTCAAAAAAGTTTATTTCTCTATTAGATGTCATGAGTTCAACATCTGATAACAACACAAATCTATAAATTAACAATTAATTACTAATAACTTCAATATAAATAATTTATAAATTTTAAAAATAGTTTATATATTTTTCTTGCAATCTTTTCTTCTATTTTATCATTATTAAGATATTCTTGAGAGATAAAATTAATTCTATCTGTTTACTCAATATAGATAAATTATTTAAATTAATATAATATAAGTTTTGTTTAGAAAAAACAATACAATTAAATACTTACAAAAACTTAGTTGATAGATGAACATATAAAGTAAGACAAAAAATATAGTATCAATCTTAAAAGATTTATACTAAAATTTTACATTCGAACGACTCATACTCTATGTAACCAATCATTACCGTTAAAGTCAAGATATAAGACAAACCTCTCCATTTTTTGAAGAATGCACTTTTAATTTTGTATTTTATTCCTTAAATCATTAAGTTATATCATAAAATTTTATTAAGATGACGTGAATAACCTTATTGAAATAGACGTTCTTTTATCTTTTAATCTTTAGTGAATTTGTCTCATCCATAAAATGATGTAGATTTAACATTTCTTAAAATATTGGAGTAAAAAAAAAAGAAAGGAAATATGAAACAAAATTATTAAAAATTTTGACTGTGATGATTGGTTACATGTAGAATTTCTCTCATCCATAAAATGATAAAGATTTAACATTTTAAAAATATTGAAGAAAAAAAGGAAATATAAAATAAAATTATTGAAACTTTTTTTCATTTATTTGTCATTTTAAAATCTATCATATAAGAAGAGTCTACCATTTTCTTATCATTTGGGCTGTCCACATCAGCAACCCTCACCACAATTTTCCACATCATCTTCTTTCAAATTATACTCTTTCATCAATTCAATTCACGTTAAAAACCTCCAGCAGTTACTATCTCTATCTAACTTCCCATGTTCAATGGAGGTTAACAAATTGAAAGCACCGTTACAACAATTTTCTACTCTCCATATTCCATTAATTGCAGAAGTTGAAAAACAAACCATGGAGTTTCCCTCAACTTCCCAACTAACTTCATCAAACCTCATCACAACCATCACCACAAACTACCTTCAGATCCGAACAATTACACCAAATTCATCATTGGACCACAACAGATTCACAGCGCGGGAACTTCCGACTCGCGACGCACCTTCATCGTCATCTCGTGAGAATAACATCTTCAGCCACACGATTGTAACCTGATATACAACGACATCACCAGAAAAGCACGGTTGCGACATCAGATTCACCAACAACAATTTGCGGATTCGTCAACAAGCTTCCATTCGCACCCTGATCGAAGCAATTATTGGGTTTTGTTTGAATTTTCAGATAAGGTTTGTTTTTTTATGCAGATTAGATAGATTCTTTTCATGTGCATTTTATGATTGATTTTGCTCTGCTTTTGTTTTTTTAAAGATTTGGTTTTTACGATTGTGGTTGATTGTTTTGCATTTAGATTGATTCCTTATCTGAATTGTGACCATCATTGATTGATCAGTGATTTGTTTGTGGTTCTTTGATTTGAACTGAATGAGAATTTTGAGTTCAAGTGAGTGTTTGTTGAAGTAGTTTTGTTTTTCTACTGCAGGAAGATTGTTGCTGCAAGAATTGGAGACTAGGATAACTGGTTTTGTTGATATGGGATCAGAGAGTCTTGCTCCGATGAGGTGGGTCGCTGTGTTTCATAGGTTACAAAAAATGTCGAAACTTCTCCCGATTCTTCCTTCTTTCTCTTTTACTCATGTTTGTTCATTTTCGTTATTTAGTTTCAAATTGCTTCGATTTTTTTATTTAAGATTTGTTGTTTCAGGTGTGGTGATGTTGGTAGGCATATCAGTACTGTGTCAACGGTGGATAGCGGTAAATCATAGCTTACATTTTTTGTAGCGATATCTTTAGAAATCATAACTTATTATCCCTCTCTCACACAGACACACACCCTTCCTTACAAATACATGTAAGTATTATCTTTCTTCTTTTTAAATAGTCACCTCTGCTACCACTCAAACTGCGGATGGAAAAATGAAAGACATAAGAACCCAGTCGCTTCATTAGCACGTTTTTGGAAGCGAATATATGGTGACCGTGTTGATTCAGTTTTGCGGTTCTCAATGTAAGTGTGTGCATTTTAATTCTGTCACGTCTACTTAGATTCATATACTATATGCTTACATCTCAAACTCCCAAAATAAAATTCCATTCAGAGTCCTTCACCCCAAAAGATCTTTGAAACTTCCCCGGATCTCAATGTCATACTAATAATATTGTACTGTTTTGTCACAATGTTTACAGGGTATCATTGGACACATATGTGGTTCTGAAGGTCTGAAGCATTGTTATATATACATAAGGTATGATAATTTATTGCAGTAAGATGAGTAACACGAAGAAAGGGCATAAGCATGAAGCAGCATCTCCACTTCTTGGCTGAGCTGATTTTTCCTATTTTGTCGGGCTGCTGTGATCGGTGTAGGAATAGGAATTGTTCCGGCTTTACTTCGATTATGGTTTGTTGATTTGCTCTGCAGTTGTGGTGTTGCTTGTGGCCATTATGTATTGCCTCTTGGCTGTTACTTCTACTATATTTTTAATTGTAACTTTAGTTTTACATAGGATAGTCATTTTGTTATTGGTGTATATTTGAGCTGTTTCTGGAGCATCTGTTTGTATAGGATAATGACATCTCTTATGCCAGCTTCAATATATATTACTTTTACCTTCCAAAAAAAATTACCATTTTTGAGTGAGTAATTCAATTTAATTTTGTAAATTGATGCAAAGAATGCATTTTTCTGTTGATTTCGAAATAAGCGCTTTTCTAACAAATCTCCCATTTATTTCCCTAATATTCTATTTTTATCTTTTCCTAATTTATTGCTTTTATTAGTTTTTTCTTCACGATCAATTCCTAATTTATTGCATTTATTAGTTTTTTCTTCACGATCAAAAACGGTTCTGTGAGATCACAAGGATTATTAAATATTATTTATTTTAGATACCGTATAAATTATTCAAAAATAAGTATGTGTTTTATAGGATATTATTGATGTTTTTAAAATTTCATAATGACATAATATTTTTTTATAATAAAAAAAAACGAAACTCAATTTTTTATGCACTTATATGTTATCATATAAAAATGTTTGAAAAGGGATTATTTTCAAAGAACAAAAAAAAAACATACATAATTATTTTAAATTAATGGTTTGATTTTATGTTTTAATGATTTTTATTTGTATTTTAAATATTCTAAATAAGTTCTTTATTGAATTAAATTTTTTAATTTATTGATATTTAATGTCAAGTTTTTATTTTTTTATTAATGGAAGATAATGATAAACTAAATTGTTAGTAATTTTAAAAAAAAATCTTGATGATGATACGTAGTGCACCAATAATGTTACATAAATATGTGTTAAATTCAATCATTAAATGGTTAGTAATTAGAAATAAATGGAGAGACAATATACTTTTTATTCTATGAAAGTAAATAAAATAAAATAAAATAAAATAATTATAAAAATATTAAATTATGTGCTACAATTTGCAAATCTCATTGTCAATTAAAATACGAAAGTTGAAAAAAAATAGGACGCACATGTCTTTTTTTTCAAACCACATTTAAATATATGTTGCATTCCGGTCAAAATTTTATAATTCAAGTAACAATTAGAATAATATTTTAAACTATGCTTCTATTTTAAAAAATAATAAAATTTCTTCGTTAAATAACTTCTGGGTCAAATAAAATGTAATTTATTTATGACCAGAAATTAAATAATATTATTTTTTTAAAGAATCGTTTCAATTATTAAATGATCATTTATAACTATTAAATTACAATAATGTCATAGATTAAAAAAATGTATAATTTATGGTGCAATTTAATCTCTCCTCACAAAAGAATTAAACTAACAAAAAAAATAATATAGAATGTAATAAAATATTACAAATTAAAAATGTATACATAATTTTAAAATGTATATGTAAATAGAATCAAAGAATAAAGAAAAAATCTGTATATTAAACATTTAATGGTAACATAAATGACAATATAAATGATAAAATAAAAGAAAATAACTATTGTTAGAAATTACTTATATTACTACTAACACAAAATAACCAATAAATCAAAAATAAGATCAAAGACAAGTTTAAAAAAAAAAACTAAGATATAGACCAAATATCTCTTATTTTATGCCGCCAATATACACAAATCATACGAAAAACCATCAAGCAATTTAATATCATCATTCCTCATTGTAATATTTGCTATGAGTTTTTTCAACAAATTTTTATAACATTAATATCAAAAGATCAATTTACATTAATGTGTTGCTTATATATATATATATATATATATATATATATATATATATATATATATATATATATATATATATATATATATATATATATATATATATATATATTAAATATAAAATAGAAATCAGTTACAATCAATTAATTTAATTATTATAAATATTACTCTATATTTTTGTTTATGTCTTTTAATATTCTTTAATATTCTTTATGATATATTAAGAGTCATAAATATTTATTAATTTAAATCTCCTACACTCTTTTCTTACCTAACACCCACTATTAATTTAAAACATGAATATAGTGATATTAATTTGATAAATATTTGCTACTAATATATATGGTTGTATTAAAAAAATAAAAATAAAAATAAATATATTTCCGTATTAACTAAAATTATTAATATAAATATATAATACTAATATATAGTTATATTAAGGATTGTGACTATTATATAGTTATATTAAATTTTTTATTATTATATAATTATAATAAAAATTATAATTTATATAAAAATATGTCATTTTTTATTTTTTGAATACAAGAAGATATAGTGGTAGAAAATATTTTTTCAATAAATATAGAGCCATATTATTAATTTTATCAAAAGTGTTAATTATTTACAATAATAACAAATAACTATATATGAAAGGCCTGGCTTGGAGGACTACTGAAGGTATTAGAAATTTGAATGAGAGTCGGTTACATCTTGACAAAGCTCACGCCCTTCTGAGAGCTGATCCCCTCAACCCTGATCTATGCCATAGGGTTAAAACATGGACTGAGGAAGTATTAAAACAAAGTGACATGGAAGAACGGATTTTACAGCAAAGAGCGAAAGAAGATTGCATCAAGCTTGGAGATGGCAATAACAAATTTTTCTATGCCAAACTCAAAGCTAAAAATGCTCAAACTCAGATTAAACAACTTCAAAATGCCACTGGGAGGATTATTTCTGAGCCTGCAGAATTGGAAGCTGAGGTCTTGGATTTCTATTCAAACCTTATTGGACAAACTGCACATAATAGAACCCATGTTGATATCTCAATCCTGAGGAAAGGTTGTCAGCTTACTCGTGACCATCAAAACTCACTCACCAGGCCTGTGACTGAAGAGGAAATTTTTAATGCTGTTAAGAGCCTAGGAGACAACAAATCACCTGGCATTGATGGATACACTGGAAGATTCTTTAAAGCTAGCTGGAATTTGATTAAGACTGATATTATTAAAGCTGTACAGGACTTCTTCATCAACAATAGGATGCATCGAGTTGTTAATTGCGCGGTTGTAACACTGATACCTAAGACTAAAGAAGCCAAGACCATGAAGGAAATGCGCCCTATTGCCTGTTGCACAACCATCTACAAAGTAATCTCAAAGATCCTCACAAAGAGATTGAACTCAGTTATTAACTATGTGGTGGATGATAGCCAAACTGTCTTCTTGCCAGGAAAAACTATCCATGATAACATTTTGTTGGCTTATGAAATCTTGAGGGGCTACAATAGGCAACATATCTCTCCTAGATGTACTTTGCAAATTGATATTCAGAAGGCGTATGATACGGTTGAATGGGATGCTCTTGAGCAGATTCTTGTTGAATTAAATTTTCCATCTCAGTTCATAAAGTGGGTAATGTTGACTGTCAGAACCGTCTCATACAGATACATGATCAATGGAAATATAAGTGGGATTCTTCAAGCTAAGCGAGGTTTAAGGCAGGGTGACCCTATATCACCCCTGCTTTTTGTGTTAACTATGGAGTATTTGCATAGAATTCTGGGAGAGTTGAAAGCTGACAAAGACTATAGTTTCCACCCTAAATGTGCCAAGTTAGGAATCACAAATTTATGCTTTGCTGATGACCTGCTTTTATTCTCTAGGGGTGATGAGAAATCTGTCCAAGCCCTTATGAGGAGATTTGATCAATTTGCTAGCTCTACTGGATTGAATGCAAACCCAACAAAGAGTAAAATCTACTTTGGTGGCATTTCTACCCAAAGTCAGCAGCACATAGCTAATGGGATCAGATATGGTATTGGCACACTCCCCTTCAAATACTTGGGTGTCCCTCTTGCAGCTAGGAGACTTACCATTAACCAGTGCCAGCCTCTCATTAGTAGAATGGTGGATAAAATTAACCATTGGTCCTCTAATCTCTTGAGCTATGCTGGTAGAAATCAATTGATTAGGAGCACCTTGATGGCCATAACTGGATATTGGATGCAAATATTCCCACTTCCCAAAAGTGTGATCAAAAGAATTGAAAGTATTTGTAGAAACTTTCTATGGTCGGGGAAAACAAGTGGCAGGAAATCTCTAGTAGCCTGGGATGCAGTTTGCCAACCAAAGAATGCTGGAGGCCTAAACCTCACTTATCTAGCTGATTGGAACAAGGCCACCATTCTGAAAATGCTTTGGAATTTACAGATGAAAGCTGATAAGCTCTGGATTCGCTGGTTTAGTACTTATTATCTGAAGGGTCAAGACATTATGCAATGGCATGTGAAAGATACTCATTCTTGGATAATCAAGAGCATCATCAAACTTAGAGAGACTGCTAATGCTAGTGAATACTGGGCAAAGAGTATTCAGGAACAAAAGTACAAAACTAATGCTATGTATGCTGAAATCCATGGTAGCAATACTGATATGAGATGGAAAGCAATGTTTTATAAGAATTTTGCCCGACCTCGCGCTTGCTTTATCACTTGGCTGGCCTTCTGGGAACGACTACCTACTAAAGACAGACTTGCAAAGATTAATATCATCACTGATGGGGTTTGTGTTTTCTGTGGTGAACAGGAAACTATGATGCATTTATTTTTTCAATGTAGATACACGGCCCAGATATGGTGCTGCATTCTGAACTGGTTAGGCTATCGAAGGCAGGCTGGAAATTGGAGACAAGAAAGTTTTTGGCTCAGTATGGAAACTAAAAAGAAAGGATGGAGAAGAGTTTTGTTACGCATGGCTGCTACTGAAGCAATTTATCACATATGGCAAACAAGAAATGCTCTTTGTTTTGATCTAATCCCACCTACTCGAGATCTTGTTCCCCAAATTCAATCTGCTGTGGCCTTACGGGCACAGTCTGCCAAATGTGTGAAAAGCCATATTCACCTAGGAACTTTTGAAATTAGATAGTTTACTGGTTGTTTAGGTGTTTTGATATTTGTTGATACCTGGATCATCTTTGATCGGTTGTAACCACACTGTTTTGGAAATAAAATTATTATTTTACTCCAAAAAAAAACAAATAACTATATTAACAAAAAGCATTGATAAAATATTTTATGATAAAAAATATATAATAATAATATAATAGAAAAACTATTTGTTTCATTTTAAAGATAATGACCATGAGTATATATTATTTAACTATTAATATAGTTATTTAGTAATTCGAAAAATATTTTTATACGCTTTAAGTTGTATATTAATAATTAATTAAAGGGAAATGCTAACGAGTGCCCCGGGGGCACTGGTTAAGAGTCTAAAAAAGGAATGTTTTGTTAAATATACTTGTATTTAATACATTAAAAATAGAAATAATTGACTTCTTTTAATGACCAAAAATGTCTGTTTCATTAAAAAAAGTGTATTCAATGCATTGAAAATTGAATTGATTAATTTATTTAGAGAATATTTTCTTTTTATGGAAACCTTAAAGAGTGCCCCCGGGACACTCGTTAGCATGACCCTTAATTAAAAAATACAAAACACTAGCAATAAAATTACTTTATGTTAAAAAACTCTATTAAAATTATTTAATTGGTAATCAAAATTCATTAGATCGAAAATTAATCTTATCCATTAATTGAATCATAAAATAAAATAAATATAAATCAGTTACAATCAATTAAATTAATCATCATAAATATTAATTTAAATTTTTGTTTATGTCTTTTAATATTCTTTAAGTATTTATTTAATTGTATATGTTATATTAAGAGTCACAAATATTCTTTATGTTATATTAAGAGTCATAAATATTTATTAATTTAAATCTCCTCCACTATTTTCTAGACCTAACATCCATATCACTTTATACCGTGAATATAGTTATATTTATTTGATAAATATTTGCTACAAACATATATGGTTGTTTTAAAAATAATAAAAAATAAATAAATTAACATAATTTCATATTAATTAAAATGATTAATATAAATATATTATAATAATATATAGTTGTATTAAGGATTGTGACTATTATAGTTATATTAAATTTTCTATTATTATATAATTATAATAAAGATTATAATTTATATAAAAATATTTTATTTTTTTGATACAAGAAGATATAGTAATTGAAAATAATTTTTGGAATAAATATAGAGCCATATTAGTAGTATGATAATAAATAATTATATTTTCGTTATAAAATAACAAAAAGCATTAATAAAATATTTTATGATAAAAAATCTATAATAATAATAGTAATATAATAGAAAAAATATTTGTTGCATTTTAAAGAATAATAACAATGAATATATTATTCTAACTGTTAACAAAATTTGAATATTAACGGGAACACGAAGTTACTGATATTTTTTTGAATATTAACATAAACATTAAGTTACTGATAAATTTTTTGAACATTAACGAGAACAAATTTGGAATATTAACGAGAACACGAAGTTATTTATCAAAATATTGAATATTAACGGGAAAACCAAGTTATTGATCAAACTATATTGAATATTAACGGGAACATGAAGTTATTAATCAAAATATTGAATATTAACGAGAACATGAAGTTAGTAATCAAAATATTGAATATTAACGTGAGTATTAAATTACAGAGCAAAGTATATAATATTAACAGGAACATGGAGTTACTGCTAAAAATATTGAATAATAACGGAAACATGACGTTATTAATCAAATTATTGAATATTAACAGGAGCAAATTTGGAATATTAACGGAAACACGAAGTTAGTGATCAAAATAATGAATATTAGTGATAACATGAAGTTACTGATCAAAATATTGAATTTTAACGGGAACATGAAGTTACTGAACAAAATATTAAATATCAACGAGAATACGAAGTTACTGATCAAAACATTAAATATCAAGGGGAACATGAAGTTATTGGTTAAAATATTGAATATTAACGGGAAATGAAGTTTATTGATCAAAATATTGAATATTACTGGGAACAAGGAGTTACTGATCAAAATATTGAATACTAACGGGAGCATGGAGTTATTGATTAAAATATTAAATATTAACGGGAGCACAAAGTTAATCATCAAAATTGTGAATATTATCGAAAACATTCAGTTAATGATCCAAATTTTAAAAATTAACGGGAACAAATTTTGAATATTAACGGGAACACGAAGTTACTGATCAAAATAATAAATGTTGACGGGAACACGGAGTTATTTACAAAATATTGAATATTAACAGAAACACGAAGTTACTGATAAATTTTTGAATATTAACAGAAACATTAAGTTACTGATAAATTTTTTGAATATGAACGGAAACGAATTTGGAATATTAAGGGGAACACAAACTTATTGATCAAAATAATGAATATTAACGGGAGCAAGGAGTTACTGATCAAAATAATGAATATTAACAAGAACATGAAGTTACTGATCAAAATATTGAAAATTAACGGGAAGAAATTTGAAATATTAACGGAAATACGAAGTTACTTATCAAAATAACGAATATTAACGGGAAAATGTAGTAACTGGTCAAAGTATTTTTCTATTAATTATATATTTTGAATGAATCATTATTATAAATGGAGTTTGTAGTGGTTTCTCATTAGCCTACAAGAGAGAGCTGATCGCTAGCCAAAAATAATCGATTCTCCTTAGCTGATAGTTTGAGATTGGGCTAATAGTTTGTAGTTTAATCAATTATATTAAATAGTTATCACTAATTGAATTATAGAATTTGATTGAATATTTCTTCGTTATAATTTGTGAATTTACGATTTTAAAACTTTTCCTTCATTATGATTTGTCAAATAAAATATTATTATTTTTATAACTTTTTCAATTTTATCCAAAACTTAATCTTTTACTAATATCTTTTATTTTTCTCAATCACAATGCGCGAAAACGACGGGTATCCGTGCGAACGCACGGGTAAGACACTAGTTTAAATAAAAACATCTTACTTATCATTTCTATAATTCAAATATTTTTTTGTTTAAAGTTGTTCTCTCTTTTTTATTCTCTTTATCGTATCGTCTCAATTGTAATTCTTACTATACTAACTAATATTAAAATATACATATAATCCAATATTACTTAAAAATAATTCATCAATGTCTCACGTCTCGCACGGGTGTCAGTCTAGTTAAGATAAAATCCATTCAATCTATCCATCAAGAAAACCATTCAATCCATTCACCACATAAAAAATAAGTTAATGGATTTGACTCAATCCGTCCATTTATATACATAGATGGATCCTCCAACCTATTTTAATGATTGAATAGATTATTTTTATCATATACTTTAAATACATTAGATTTATTTTTAAAAAACAATAAAAATTTAAAATAAAAAAAATCGAAAAAAATTGATCTTTTTATAAATCTATATTTTAGAAAAAAAATTGATTTTTTTATAAATCTATATTTTCAAAAAAAATGTCATTTTACAAAAAAAAAAAAAAAACTAGTATATTATAAAAAAATGATTTTTAATTTTTATACATCAATATTTTTGTAAATAATAAAAACCCAATTTTTTTGAAAAATAGATTTTGAAAAAAATCGATGTTTTCTAAAAAAAAATAGATTTTTTAATTTACGAAAAATATTGATTTTTGTAAAATTTGGATTTTTAAGCATTTTTTTTGAAAATAAAAAAGAAATCATTTTTTTCCGAAAATAAAACAATATCTTTGGTAAACTAAAAAATTGATTTTTTTCGAAAATACAAAATCAATTTTTTTCTAAAAGTAAGAAAAAAGATTTTTTTCTAAAATTAAAAAAATATCATATTTTTTCCGATAATTAAGAAAAAAATGTTTTTTCCCGAATACTAAAAATTGGTATGTTTTTCATTTTTTTTTTCAAAAACAACTATTTTAAAATTTATTTTTTCCTAAAAATTAATAATATATTTTTATTTTTTAAAACTAAAAAAAAATCTATACAAATATTTTTTATATAAATATTGTTTTTAAAATAAATAGATTTATTTAATTTTCTTTTTTTTAGATGGATGGATATCCATCCAGGGAAAAGATGTTAATGGACTGATTAGTTGAATTTTATTATTAATGGATGGAGGGAATTATATACTTTTAAGGAAGATTTAGTGCATAGTTAATTGACTAATAAATTATTTTGATCCATCTATTAACTATTCACTCCATATACATCCCATCTATCTATTTGCCACCCCTATCTAAAATACAGAAGTTTCTTCTCAATTGATTCTCTTTTCTATGTTTTAGACACTCTTCACTTCACATAAACAGATAGGAGAAACAATATACATGGTTTTCAATATTTTGAAGACCATAACTTATAACATATATACATGTCTGTGTAAAATTTTTAGAGATCTACGTAGGTTAATCATGGCTTAAGTGTGGAAAAATAAATAGAATTCAATTTTGTCATATATTATTTAATCCCAAACAAATATTTTATAACACTTTTAAATCATGGTTTAATCCTAAAATTCCTGTTTCTGTGAGGTAGTTCGTCTTACAATCTGTCAAAGACTACCCAACTTATATATAGTGTGAAAATCAAATAGAATTATCATTATTCCCAATAGGTTCATCTTAACGTCCATTTATGATAAATTCATATCAATTAAATAAATATATAATTAGTTATCGAATTAACTTCATCATTTAATTTGACTACTAATAAATTAAAACTCTTAATTGTACCTTCATAATAATATTAAAATTTAATAATTAAATAAAATATTTAATAAAATATTCTAATAAAACTATTTAAAAATTATTTTAATAACTAGTTTACTAACTGATAAGTGTCAAAATGTCGCTATTTTGTATATGTAATTTGTGGCGCTTATCGATACTTTTTGTTTATAACGTGTGAATAATCTCCGCTTTTTGTGTAAATATGTATACTTTGTGTATTATTAAGTTTTTGTATATTTGTGTACCATTTGATAGTTTTCTATTCATTTTGTAGGTATTGATGCATATTTGGAGCATTGAGTAATAAAGGCCAAAGGCTAAGCTTCAAGAATGCAAATTTTACCAATTCATCAAAGAATAAGGCTCAAAATAAGGATGATAAAATCATCAATTTGGTTTCCATTTAGTCATTGTTAGATAGAGTATTGAATAAGTTTTCCAACTCTTCAAACCGGGCGCAATTCAGAGTTACGGTTCTCAAGTTATGGGAAAAACAAAATTTGGTTTTTTTCTGCTACCGCTTAGCGAGATTGCTTGGGACAACAACTCGTTAAAAGGGGCAAAAATCACATTTTTTAGGTGATGGTTTTGGGGTATTTGTTCCCAACTCCATCGGCCTTCATTTTTTGGTAGAGAGAGGCTTAGAAACATCAAATGGGGTTGCATCTTGATGATCGGAGGTCGAATTTATCATCAATTGGGATTGACAAACCAATAAATGTTTGGTTCCTCTTCTTCTCTTCTCTTTGTATACTCTATTTTGTCGGGTATGTTTTTCTATTTACTTTGAACATATGTATATGTATTGATCATGGTGTTGTATGATATATTTGCTTTACAAATCATTATTGATGTCTTCCTTAATTTTTTTGCATTTATGTTTGGATTTGGGTTGTTATAGACATATACCTCACAAATCTTGATTAGGGATGGATATCTATTAGTTTCTAGATTCTAGAGATAGATTTAGAGCTAATAATCTTTATGGGTGTTGAAGCTTAATGCTTTCGTGTTAGTTGTGTCGGTTGAGAGATCGTCGGTACAAATGATATAGATGTATGTTGTGTTGTTGAGGTTGGTGAGAGATCGTCGCCGAGATGATATAGTAATTCTCTCTACTTTTGATTAGAAATGACTTAGGGTGTGAGCGATGCTTGATGTCTTTGACGAGTATTGTAGGTTGAGTACGATTGGTCGATACGTTTAAGTTTGTGATATGTAGATTATATGCATGTTTGATAAATTTCTTCTCTCTAAAGAATGAATTTTTTTGTGTTAGTATTTACTTTTCCATTTTTATCTTTAACAAATTCAATCCGAACTCAAGAACTAAGAATCCGTCGAATGACAATTCAGTACCACTAATCCCTGTGGAGACGATAATTTTCCAGATAAATATTTCCAAAACTTTTGTTGCTTGCCCTCTACCGCTTCAACACTAACTATTTGTTACGACCCAACTATTTGAGCAAGGCCCATTAGAGAATAAGGAAAACACAATATCACATACTAAAAGAGTAATGTAAGTAGAGAAGGATAACCCAACATTGGACAAACAAATCATCAAGAAGCCAACATGGATGAATGATTTTGCGTGTTAAGGAATGCATTGAGTGAAAATTATGTTATTTCAATTCTTTTAGTTGTTTTTTATTTTCTTGGAAGTTAGTTATGCTTAAGCTTATATGATATAAATTGCACCTATTTTTGGCATGTTGAATGATAATAACTCACCCTTTTCTTTATGAACATTCTTTATTATCTCTTTTAGAGTTGGCATTCACTCGAAGAGTGTATGAATTGATACATTATTGTACTTGGGTGTATCATTAGCACTTTCATTATGAACACCATCGACATCATGAACGTCCTTCAATCCAAAACTGATGCGCAAGTGAAATTGCTTCGCTCCATGCTGCAATCATCACCAGAATCTCACTCTGATTATGTTCATTCCACTTTCCACTGTCATCTTATGGAGGTTGATTCTAAGGTCGCATGCCACATGATGGACAGCCGCACAACTATTACCAGTGTGACTGGATCTGTTTTACGTTTGTTGAAATTAAGCATTCCGCATTTGAAGGCTCTAACCCACTTGATTGGATATTCCATATTGAAGCCTTCTTTGATTTCCATGCCACTTCAGCGGAGTCCTGGCTTCAGATTGTAACATTTCATCTTGACGGACACGTGGTTGCGTGTATTCAGTGTGCTACACGTAATAATAAACTAACGTCATGGGAAATATTCCTTACCTCGGGTCGCCTCCATTTCAGACCTACTCACTACAAAAACATTAGAAGAGATATTTCCAAATTCTCTCAAACCGGTTCGGTAGAAAATTTTCAAGCTCAATTTGATGATTTGATGAACAAAGTGTCTGATATTTTTGAATCTTTACTTAACAGTTTTTTATAATCGGCCTAAAGAAACATTTGAGAAGGGAATTGCAATTTCACCGGTCCATTACTTTGATGCAAGCCTTTACCATGGTCAGGGTTTGTAAAGCCCGTTTTGATGACACACCCTCCAAGAGCAAAATTTGGTCTCGCATCCCAACTTCTCAACCAATTTCTCCTGCAAACCCAACCTAGTCGAACACCACACAACCAACCCAACCAACTCCAACACCACCCCGACAACCTCGTTACCACCATTCTTACCGACCCCATAATCAAACCTTTCTATTTGTAACCTCCTTACCGCCAAACTCAGATACAACCATCCCAAGGGCCTTTGTTTCAAATGTGATGAGAAATGAAATCATTCTCACCAGTGCTGCAACCGCATGCTAATTCCCATGGGAGAAGATGAGGATGAACCACCACCAAAATTTGAAGATCTTATTACACATGATGTTTCTAGTGACCTTTTTTGTCTTAATTCCCTCGCTAGTCAGCTCCAGAGTTAATCACCGTGGATATTGGGGATTTACAACCACCACAGTTTCAACATTCCTATTGACAATGGGTGTAACATCCTAATTCACCCGCGAGTAATTATAGATAAAATCAGAGTAATTTAAACCACATTCTTACAATTAGGATGCTACCTTCATCAACATAAACTTGCTCATCTCATATGACATGTAACACCATTCAACTTTTTAAAATTATTAATAATAACAGCAACAAACATTATCATGTTCAAATTCACTTTATTTGCAGCGGAAAACATCAATTAATTATTATTTCAATATTCTAAAACATAATCATAACTTATAGTAATTAAAAGAAATAACAAACATCGGAGGTAACATAGTAATCTCCAAAAAAACATAAAATTAAACACAAAAGCGTTCCATTCTCCAGTGTTACATATCAGAGTAGGCGCCGACTCGACAAAAGCTATAATGAAGAGCACTCTCTTCTATTCATATCCACACCTTCATTACAGATCACCTACGTGTTATCCACGTGGAAGCAACATTCAAATAGAAGGGGTGAGATATTACAATCATATAAAGCAATGCATAATAATAAGTAAGAAACATGTTATTTCATGCATATTCACCCATTCTACCAATCACACTTCCACTCAATCCAAACACAAAGCAACATGACAATCATGCAATGCATTGAGACTCAACACTATGACTCAATGCATGTGGTACCAATATGTGAATCCTCAAGTTCACTCGCTCCTGATCCCCACCATAGGACCAGAGCACACCAAAATTCTTTACCATCACCATAAGTAACACTTCACCGATTCCCACATAGAATCAACTACTCGCACCCAATCCCCACCTTAGGATTGAGGCTCACCAAAACGCACCACCATCCAAACACTAATGATGCATGATACATAATAGACATGCGGCAACAAAAACAACAAGTACAATGACCTTCACCTTAGTCAATGTATCATCCCAATGTTGCCCACCATACACCAAACACATGCTATAAACATTCTGCAACAGTACAATAATAATATAGCAAGCAATAACAATGCATTCACGCATATTTCACACCACAACATACAATTACACACCATACATTACCATTACACGTCATTTAAATTATTTCCTGAAACATGAAACTTTTTTTAAATGAAAGTACATTGCACCAGCTCTCTATAGATTCGAATGGCGTGTCAAATGGACACCCAAAACTCAAGATATGAATTTATGAAGTTTTACAAAATTATGTCAGAACATCGCTAACCGGTTAACCCAAAAGCCTTAACCGGTTACACCCCTTACAGTAGCCTGGATACTCAAATTTTCACTATTGTAACCGATTAACGCAAAGGTGCTAACCGATTACACCCCTCCAAAAGCCTAGTTTTCCCAATTTTAATAGTTGTAACCGGTTAACCCAAAAGTGCTAACCGGGTACAATCACGAAAATCCCAATTTTTTGAAAAAGTCAGTGTATGAAAATCAGTCTCATCCCATCCCAAAAGTCCCAATTTTCATACCCTATTGTGTATCCAGATTCTACAGGTTTAGTTATGTTAACATACAACATTCCAATTAATCACTAACACACCAATCAACCAATCATACGAATAACACATTATCATACATCAATTTCGTTCAACACATAAAAGAGATGAACACAACATGAAGAAAAAGCATCCCAACAATGGAAATTATAAACCTCAACCTACAAATCATTATGCAAACCCTCATGAAATTGGAACCCCACACTTACCTTGGTATTCCTAGCAATGATTCTTCAACCTCTAACAATGGAGGTTTTCCCCTTGAGCCCTAGCTTTGCTTCCTTCTTTTCTTCTTTGTTTTCACGTACTGACACTTCTCCTTCACCAATTCGCTATTTCTCTTATTATAATTAATATCATTATTATTTATCTCAACTAATTAAATAAATAATATTCCTACTAAATATTTATTTAATTCCATTACTACTAATATTATTTTATCTAATTAGAATTCTAATTTAAATAATAATAGTAATAACACTCTCCCACCACCCCTATGTTTCTACTATTTTGCTCGCACACCCCAACACCTCTAGTTTTTCATTTTTCAAGTTATATATCACCCTACATCGAAGGATATCCTAATACACCAAAACACCAAACAATATACAATATCACACAATTTAATTACAAGGAATTAATTAAAATAAATTGGGGCGTTATAGTGGGAGCACTAATGATTTTGTCAAAACGACTTTGGTGGAATGCTTAGGGCTTCCAATATTTGTTTGCCCAAGCTTCAAGGTTGCAACATGATGTGGCATCTTCTTAGTTTTCCAACTCTGTAGCCATGGTATTTCGCTGGCATTACAGGGCATTAATATTGTGGTAAATTTGTTTATCTTAGACACTAAAGTTCCATATGTGGTGTTGGTATTCCTTTGGCTCCAAGGTAAAGTAACACATAGTTATTGTTCTCTAACTATGGAGTTCTATTAGAAAGGGACTCAAGTTGCACTTGTTGGTGATGCCTCCATTACTTCCCAAACGATGTCATTCCATCTAGGCACGGCAACAGGGCGGGGTGGAGACAAGTTTTACCTTCCCTAAACCTAAATCCAGACCCGAATCTCAGTTAAAAACTTGATCCCTGCCTCAAATCCAAATGGGAAAAAATAAATAAACCCAAAACCCACCCCAAACAGGTTCAGGTATCCCCGCCCTCATCCCATACCTGCATTGGAATCAATTTTGTAGATAGAAATAATCAATTTCCCCAAACCCATAATTTGTCCCGAACTCTAACAAAAAGTAGAAATAATAAATTAAACTATCGTGGAAACTTCCTAACATACATTTCAAATAATAAAGTACAAATTAAAATATCAATGTACTAACCAAACAATTACATATTATAAATTATCAAAATGAAATATTCCAAATTACCAATGGGGAGGGTTAGGGGACGGGTTCGGGTAGGTACTAGTGTCCCATTACCTTCGCCGTACCTATCTTTTAAAATCAGGGAAAACCTGAAGGATAGAAAAACACTTAGAAAGGGGGGTTTGAATAAGTGTAGTTTCAAAAACTCGTAAGATAAAAATAATTTGCACAAGTATTTTTATCCTGGTTCGTTGTTAACTAAACTACTCCAGTCCACCCTATACAAGGTGATTTACCTCAACTGAGGATTTAATCCACTAATCACACGAGATTACAATGGTTTTCCACTTAGACAACTTCTAAGTCTTCTAGAGTCTTCTGATCACAACTTGATCACTCTAGGAACAATTGCTTAGAGACCTTCTAAGACTTCTCTAGAGTATACTGATCACAACCCGATCACTCTAGTCCTTTACAATTTAATGTAAACAAATTCTAAGAGTATTACAATTGCTTCTTAAAAGCGATAATCACAAACTGTGATATTTCTCTTACAGATTTAAGCTCAGGCTCACTAAAGTATTACAACAGTAATGTAGTGAGGTTGTGTTTACGGTGATTTCCGGTAAACAACCGCTAGTCTTCCAAACTATAATAAATATGATTTGGTTACTTGCAGGATCGACTAGATTGATCCTAGGACACATAGTCAAGAAGATTGTTATCAATGTTTGTTCGAACCATATTCATTATTTGTCTTCTTCAATAAGCGTTGTTCGATTAACAGAACAAATAGTCTTGACAATCACTTTGTTACATATAAATGTGACTTCATCGAAGTGACATGACATAAAAAATTAAAAGGACAATTGAAACGTAAAGAATCTTAAACTGCAGAAATATAAAAGACTTTGAAAGTAAATAGCATGAAAGTAATTCGAAAGTAAATGACGTTAAAGTAAAGATGCAGAAACGTAAATGGCAAGAAGTAAACGAAATGCAGTAATTCTGAAAGATAAAAACAAAAAGATAATACACATGTATTAAAATGGTGGTGTCATACGTACATTTTCTCAGCGAACTCTTTCTCTTAACGCTTGATACTTGAGTAAATATGTGAGTGATTTGTACAAAATGAACACACAGAATCCTAACACTAAGACTCCTATTTATACTAGTTTCGACCTTAACGGTCATATACTAATCTGCTGCCACGTTTCTCATCAGAACTTCCAGCGAAGCCATCTGTTGTTGAACGGTTACGAAACCGTCTTCGAATTTCAAATCTTCCCGCCTGAGTCCATTTTCGACGCGTGGCAGTGTATTAAACAAACACTACTAAAAAACACGCTAAGTAGTAATACTTGAATACATATTCTATGAATTTTGTCTAAGTCCCGAAGACATATGCTTTCATTAATCTTTCATCGTTCACTTATCTTCATCGAACTTAGAAGTCTTTATTTTTCGAAGCATGACCATCAGTAGCCATTCTTTTACTTTTTAAGGGATGGCCATCAGTAACCATATTTCCTTCGATTCTCAACTCCTTCGAAGGATAAACAACATAAAACGAAATCTTCAGCTAACAAATTGCCCCCAATAAATGCCTGTTTCGAGAATCAACAGAAATAGGCGTTTCTTGTCATTATAAGATTTCGTTTTTATGATCCTTGAAAGTTCCAAGACTGCTGACTAGCGTCATAATCACTGATAACACTGTTTCCGAAACGTCTTGTCATTTTCAAAGATGTCTTCTCATAACTTACATTCCCACGTTTTAACCTTACTTCCTGATCATTACTCCTACATACTAGGAGTGAAGCTAACTCATTCGACCGCCGTTGGATTAAATCACCAGCCGCCACGTGTCTCTCGGGCTTTACCCAAAAGATTTAAAAAGGTTTCCGTTAAACCTTTAAATACTTGATCTTGTGCCTCTATACCGCCTGTCATTCATCTTCTTCACCAAAAAATTGAAACATCTTCACTCTTTTTAGAATCTTGTTCTTTTAATCAAAAAATTTCTTCATGGCTTCATCTTCAAATGTTCTTCAACCCGCTTTGAAGCTCCAATCAACAACACGTTCTGGGGAACGAGAGTTCGTTCCAAACCCTAACACTGAAGAGATACGCGCTATTTACGCTTCCTAGGTAATCATTCCCTTTGAACTCTCTGAAAAAACTCTTGCCTTTATGGGTCCGTTACCGAGTGAAAGTATCCAATCTATGAATAAGTTTTTTCCTGCTTACTACAAGACTAGACCATTAGTTAGCAAAGTTAAGATAGATGAAGACGGTCGCTCTCCTTTAGGCAAATCTGCTAATATTGAGGAAACTTCAACCGCAATCCCTTTAGCTTTAAACAAAATTAGGTTAAACTATATGACCAATTCTGTAAAAGTGTTTAGGTCAATCCCTTTAGCCAAAGATCCTGACTTGTACTATGCCTGGCTAGAAAGGGTAGAGAAACAAAAAGGATCCTTCTGGAAAACATTAGGAATATACGATTTGATTCAACTGTCAAGAACGGGTTTAGAATACAACCAACCCATGTTAGTAGCAGCGGTTCATTTTTGGGATGCTTCTCACAACACCTTCCATCTCCCATGTGGAATGGTTACCCCCACGCTTTTCGACGTGGCCGCTATTACAGGACTTCGACCAACTGGTGAAACCTTCGACCCCAATGAAATGGATAATGACACTATTGGTTTTAACGATTCGCAAGTCACTTATACGGCATTCATCCAGAAGCATCATATTACCACTGAAGCGACAGTATCTGATGAAGAGCATATTGCTTTTCTAGCATTATGGCTTTCACGATGTGCCTTCTGTTCAAGGTCTATCCAAGTTGCGAAAAGGTACCTTTGCATGGCTAATCAATTGCATGCTGGGAAAAAGCTCAACCTCAGCCAACTACTTCTAGGGTCTCTTTATGAAAACCTTAGTGAAGCTGCAAACCTTACCAAGAATTTCAAATCTGGTAGTTTACTTTACGCTGGTCCTTTCTGGCTATTGCAACTGTGGCTTAATGCTACATTCGAAACTCATCTTCCCTTTCGAGGAGATGTCAATGAGGAGGATAGCATAATCAAAAATCAAACTATAGAGGGGACCAGGTTAGCTTACCTAACTCCAAAAGAAGAAATGGGAAAGCTTCATGAACATTTCCTGGCGTATTCGATGATGTTTGCTCGGCGTGACCAGTTCGATCCTTCTATGGCCCCATTTGTACACAGAACAATAGGTCCTGAATGGTTTACTCGAAAATTTCCACTAACATCTCAGGATCAACAAACTGAATCTATGGAAATTTGGGAAGCCTTTCTGACTCCAAGATTGTTTTCCCACCGTCTTCGACCATCAAAGGGTCAATGTATCCTCATGTGCTATCAACCGAATTTGGTCTCAAGACAATTTGGGCTAACTCAAATAACACCCAAGTGCTTATATGAGAAAAGGAACCATATGTGTTTCCACACTTTGTATTTGACTGAAGAAGAATGTGAACAAAAAATCGACAAATACGTTGACATCACCAATCTTTCTCCTATTCCTTTTGAACCTTCTTTTTATTCTACACCAGATTTTCATCAATGGTGGACAGAGTATTATAGCTCTCAAATTTTTGATGCTGATAGCCTTGCTCAAGAACTAACTGCAGCTTTCAATGATGTGCAGGAGAACTTCCAAAAAGGTACTTCCATTCATATTAAAGAAATCCAAGCTTTTCAAAAATTCTTTGAAACTATCTATAGGCCTGATGATCTTAGTCGGACTGTTCGTGAGGCTGCAGTTACTTTGCGCGAAAAGTTTTCCGCCAAACTAAATAAGTTGAAATTGCCCTCGTATGTTCGACCAGAACTACGTTATGAAGTGGCTTTCAAACTCAATCCTCCAAAATTCCCCCCACTACCAAGTGCTGATTTTGGTGTGGCTCTAAGTCCTCCTTTCCCAGACTGGTTCGTGTGTGGGAATGCTCTCAAAATTCTTCAAGAGAGTACCAAAAAACGCGCTGAACGAGTGGTTCCGACTAAGCATACCTTGGATACTTTCAAAGGACATCTTCATATAGATCTTAAACATGTTCGTGTCCTGACTCCAATACCTGAAGGTCTGGATTAAGGCAATCTTTTCGACTGACTTATCTTTTCTTTATTGATATACTGATTTCAGTCTCAACTACAGCTGTTGCACGAAGGAGGAAGATTAAGGAAGCTTCTTCCCCAAAGGACTCTGGACATCTAAAAGCAATAAACCAAGTGGGAGTGACTCCCTCGTCACTGATAAGAAGCCCACGGTACATACTTATCTCATACTCTCAATCTTGTACAATATGTGATTAGTACTCATCTTTCTCATTTTCCACTTGCCAGAGTTCGAAACCCCCAACGGGTTCGAAGCGTAAAGCTTCTTCGACCACTGGTTCGGATGGCGAAGATAAATCCCCTCCTCAAACTAGACAAGGACAGAAGAAAAAATATAAAGCTGTTACCCCTTCGAGAAAAGGGAGAAAGGCAAGTCCTTCCAAGGCTGTTTCTCCTGGTGATAAAGCGTCCTCTGAAGAGTCTCCTTTGAAAGCTGCTAGTAATGCTTTCGTTGTGGAAAGCCATAATTCAAGTCCAGACAATATTCCACCCAAGGTACTTTGGGTTTGTCCCACATATTATCTTGTGATTTTAACTAAATAATTGTACTGACACTTTACCTTATTATTGCAGGATGATGCTGGCACTGCTACTTCCGGTTTTAAAGACCCTGGCCTCACCATTGATGTTGACAAACTTTATGGTAGTTGTCAAACTTTAACTTTCGTTAACTAAACTCCTCAAAAGTTTATTTATTTATTTATTTATTTAAAATAACTTTGCTCTGTTTAACATAGGTACCTCTCAACACCAAACTCGTGTTCTTTCACCAGTCTTTGAAGACGTTAGGCCAATTGCTACCATATTGCCTAATGAACCAGTCGAAGAAAGCCACTCTACTGACGAATCCCCACCTACCCATCAAGGCAAAAATTTGGAAGAGGATCATCCATTCTCAGGCAGCGATAATGTGAACCAGCAATCACATGACAACGAAGATTCCGCGTCGGAGAAAGATGCTATGGAAGAGACTTCTCAGCCTGAAAAACCAGTTTCTCATGGAACTTCAGCTCTTGACGCAAAAACCATTCCTGAGACAACTTCGACTCCTGCCCCTGCAAAGCTTACTCCTTCAGAGCTTGAACAACTTAAGCAAACTTATCCTCTCAGTTTCTTGAAAGCCATTATGAATGTGAATACTCCTTCGCCTCCGGAGCTTAATGTCTCAACAGCTGTTACTGCAGACTCTAGTGACAAGGAAGATATTCCCAGTCTTCTTCGACAAATAAAAGAAAGATTCTTTGGGGTCAATCTTGTAGATGTTCTCAACCGGGACCCTATTAAGAGCCACAACTTAAATCAACTTCTAAAGAAAGTAGATTTGCTTCAAGTTTCCACAGAAGTTTCAGAGGTAATTGTTCTGCTGGGCTCTCTACTCGAGCAACTCCAAGCTAACATCCTTCGAAGGCAAAATGTCGAAAAAGAGTTATCTGAGACAAAGGCCTCTCATGACTCTTCATGGAATTTTGCTATGGACGCAACGAAACAAGGTGAGGCCCTCAGGCTCAAACATTCAGAAAATCAGAAGGCCATTGATGATTATGAGAAGAAAATCGGCTCTTGGAAACAAGAAATCAAAGTACTCGAGGGCAAGATAAAGGAGGCTGAAAGTTGTCAAGCAGTCCTACAAAAGTCTAATCAACAAGACTTGCTCGAAGTGGTGCAGTCAGGAATGAAACATTTCGAGGCTGCACAAAAGTTAGTGCCAGAAATCGAAAGGTTGAAGAAACACCGGGCACTAATTGAACTTTGCATGTCTTCATGGGAGACTCAATATTTGAAGATCAAAACGGATCTCCCTGAGGATTTCAACTAAATGTTTTCGATCTTGTTACTTATTGCACCTTTATTTTGTAATCGAGGCCACTGTAGACATATAATATTTGTACGCTTGACTCCCTTTTATCTCTATCATATTTGCCATTGTTGATTTAGCAAATCTTTCAATTTCTTGTCAAGATATATCTTTAGATTTCCTACAGTGCTTTTATTAAATGCAACATGTAGAACCTGAACATCCTTCGCAGCACTCTTGCCTCTAGACTTGACGTTTCCACTTCTTCTAGCCATAATCATTATTAAAAGTGACGTCACTTTCTCCAAAACGTCGGTTTTCAGACGTGCGTGCATCAGTTTAATGATTACTTCTCAACTTCCAAGGGAGGGAAACGGCGGAAGCCATAACTTCTTTCTTTGGAAAACCAACCGCAGTCCAATCACTCATTGGCAATTAAAACCCACCCTTCAGTATTCCCCTTCTATATAAAGGGTCCAATATCACCTTTATTTCTCATTCATGCGTTTTCTCTCCAAACTAAACACAGAAAAAAGAAAACACACAACTTCTCTTTCAGAACAACTTTCTTACCTTGCAATGGCTGAACCTCTCTTCTTTAACGACATCAAAGCCCTCATTAGAGGCGAGTTCATACTCTCTGAGGATGAACTTGTTCGCCATTTCATCACCATCGAAACCCTGTTTGTTAACCAGGAACTAGACTTCTACTTTGAGGAAGTCCTGGAGGGTGCTATTTACCCCAACATGGTGGCAGAATTCTGGATGAATGCGTCTTTACGCATAGATCCTGAAGGTAGGACCACCATTGATTCTGTTATTCGACACGCTCGTCTCAGTATTACTCCCACCACTATTGCCAATCTGATAAAATGCAATAATTCTGGTGAAACTTTTGATGACAACAGTTTCAGCATGACTACTCATCTCATGCTGAGAACTCTTGTGGACAATGACCGCTTTAGTGCCAAAGTCATCAGGATCTGGCACCAGATGCTAGTGGGGAACTTCCAACCTCGGCGGATTGACGAAAACAACATCATGGTTGAAGACTTGGAGTTTATCCTCTGTGGTCTTCGAGGGAAGAAAATTAACATCCCTTTGATGATCTTCAAGGGACTTGTTAAAGCTGTCTCTGCCGGTGTTGACCGTCGAGGGGTTGTGACTTGTCTTCCGTACGGGAGACTCCTTAGCTACATTTTTCTTAAGAAAGGCGTAGTGAGAAGGATGCGTAATTCTGGATCCATGGATATGTTCGAGGCTGAACCTTCTCCCGTGTTGTCTTTGGACAATTTAAACCAAAGGATTGACTAGCAAGTTTTTACCTTAGGTTTAATCTTTTTATATATATTTATGCCTTCCTTCTTTTTGTAACTTCAGATCCTATTCTTTGGATCTTTTTGTAATGAATGTACTCCCATGCTTGAAATGAAAAGAATATTTTGGTGTCTTCTTTAATTTTTCTTTCCATAATTCTTCCTGATTGTGAAGCCATTTTGGTGCCTGACCATTTTGGCTTTTCGTAGTACCCTGGGTATCTACGTCTTTGCAATCCTTACTTCGTGCAGACTTGGTTTATATTTCTTCAAATATTTCCCATTTACTCTCAAGATCCTATGATCTTCTGCTAATTCTTCAATTTCATAAGCATTGTTCGAGAATACTTTTAAGATTCGAAAGGGTCCTTCCCAATGTGGGGACCATTTACCAAGTGCCTGATTCTTTCGATCTATAGGTAAAATAACTTTCCAGACTAAGTCATTATTAACAAAAGTTTTACCTTTCACCTTTTTATTATAAGCTCTGGACACTCTTTCCTTTTGCCTTTTTATCATTTCCAGTGCTCGAAGTCTGTCTTCGTCCAAATCTACTAACTCATTCATCATTAACTCCCAGTATACGTTGGGAGGAATGTCTGCTTGTCTTTGTATCCTTACTGATTGCAAACATATCTCAATTGGAAGTACTGCGTCATGTCCAAACGTCAACTGGAAAGGAGTTGTATTCGTAGCTTCTTTTGGAGATGTTCGACAAGCCCAAAGTGCTTGATCTAAAGTCTTATGCCAATTCTTGGGTCTCTTTCCTACATGCTTCTTGATAAGGCCAATTATTATTTTGTTTGCTGCTTCAACCTGTCCATTTGCTTGGGCATAATAAGGTGTAGAAGTAAATTACTTGAAACCTATTTCTCTGGCAAAATCTTGCATTTTTCGTCCAGTAAAGACTGATCCCTGATCAGTTGTTATACTTTCTGGGATTCCAAATCTATATATAATGTGTTTTTGAATAAACTCAATCACCGCCTCTTGATCCACATTTGCCAGTGGTATTGCTTCAACCCATTTTGTGAAATAGTCTATTCCTACCAAAATGTATCTTTGCCCTTTGGATGACTTGGGGTGAATCTCTCCAATCAAATCTAGTGCCCATCCCCTGAAAGGCCATGGTTTTACTATTGTACTTAGTTCGTTTGCTGGAGCGTGTTGGATACCTGCATGTTCTTGGCACTCTTGGCACCCTTTCGCGAACTCTATGCAATCCTTTAGCATCGAAGGCCAATACATCCCATAACGAAATAAGAGCCATTTCATTTTGTGCCCTGCTTGATGTGCACCACATGCTCCACTATGTACGTTCGACAGAGCCAAGTATGCTTCTGCTTCTCCCAAGCATTTCAACAATACCCCTTCAGGAGTTTTCTTGAACAATTCATTTCCCATCAGAAAATATGACAGGGCTCTATACTTGATTTTTCTGTCTGTATCCGTCGAAGGATTTTTCAGATAGTTAATAATTGGATTCCTCCAATCTGTGTCAGCCAATGAATCTATATTTAGTACCTCGAATTGTTATTTATTGGCATAACCCAATTGTGAATCTTCCAGATCACTTGGCGAAAGTTTAGTAAACATTGCTCTTCCTCTTACTTCAATCAACTCTTCCAACTTTTCTTTTGATACTTTATATCCCGAAGCTAATTGAGCCAAGTCGTTTGCTTCCTGGTTATTCACCCTTGGTACATGTTTTAATTCCACGTATTCGAATTTCTTGAGCAACCTATTTGCGATGATAAAATACATGATCAGATTCTCTTTGATGCACTTGTACTCCTTTGTCAATTGTTTGATGACCAATTCGGAGTCTCCTTTAATTTCGACTCTGGTTGCCCCCAATTCTAACAAAGCCTCAAGTCCAGCAATTAAAGCCTCGTATTCAGCTTCATTATTGGAGCATGATGGACCTTCGATTTTATACTTGAGCTTTGTTGGAATTCCATCAGGAGAAATTATCAACATTCCAATACCAGTTCCCTCTCTATGCGTTGAACCATCGAAATATAACTTCCAAGGTTTCAAATCTACACAATGCTGATGATTCTCAACCACCGCATGGTCGACAATGAAGTCTGACACAATCTGACCTTTCATTGCCTTGAGAGGCTGAAATACTAATGAATATTCAGTAAGGGCTAAAGCCCATTTGCCAATTCGACTATGTAGTATTGGCTTAGATAACATATGTTTAATAACATCATAATGAGATGAAACGTAAACATCAACTGGCTTTATATAATACTTGAGTTTGATACAGGAGAAATACAAACAAAGGCAGAGTTTTTCTATATCAGTATATCTAGTCTCTGCATCATTGAGTACTCTACTTAAATAATAAATGGCTCTTTCGATGCCATTCTCATCCTCCTGGGCAAGCATGCTGCCTATTGTTTTATCTGATGCTGAAATATATAGGCGCATGTGCTTCTTCCCACTTGGGGGAGATAGAATTGGTGGACAAGTCAAGTATTGCTTTATCTGATCGAAAGCTTCTTGATGTTCAGCACGCCATTCGAATTTTCCTTGCTTAAGCCGAAGTAGAGGTGAGAAAGCTTGCGTGCGTCCACTTAAGTTAGAGATAAATCTTCTTAAGAAATTTATCTTACCCAACAATGATTGTAATTCTTTCTTCGTGGAGGGAGACTTGGTCTCCATAATGGCTTTTGTCTTGTTTTGGTTGATTCCTATCCCTTTTTTGTGGACTACGAAACCCGAGAAATCGCCTGCCTGCACAAAGAAAGCACATTTAAGGGGGTTCATCTTCAAGCCATATTTCTTCATTCTTTCGAATGATTGGCTCAGATGATCGAGATGACTCATACCCGAGGTAGATTTTACCACAATGTCATCTATATACACTTGCATGAATGTTTCTATGAAGTCGTGAAATATAGAATTCATTGCTCTTTGATAAGTTGCCCCTGCGTTTTTTAGACCAAAAGGCATCACAACCCATTTGTAAGTGCCTATTGCTCCTGGGCAACAAAATGCTGTCTTGGATACATCATCTTCTGCTATAAAAATTTGATTGTATCCCGAATATCCATCCAACATGCTCAAATACTCAAAACCTGCGGCCGAGTCTACTAGCATTTCTGCTATAGGCATGGGATACTCGTCTTTCGGAGTAGCTGCATTAAGGTCGCGAAAGTCTATGCATACTCTTAATGAGCCATTCTTTTTAATTACAGGTACTATATTAGCAATCCACTCAACATACCTTGTAGTTCGGATAAATTTGCACCGTAAGAGTCTTTCGACCTCTGCTTTAATCTTCGAGTGAATCTCTGGTGCGAATCTTCTGGGAGTTTGTTTTATTGGCTTCTTCCCTTCTTTTATTGGTAATTTCAATTCGACTAAGTCTCTTTCGAGACCAGGCATCTCATCATAATCCCAAGCAAAACAATCTCTATTGTCTTTCAACATTTTGATGACCGTTGCTTTCAATTCTGGTTCTAGTTTCGCGCTGATATATGTTATTCTCTTTTGATCATTGTCTCCAAGATTGACTTCTTCAAGTGGATCTTGGGCCAACATCTTTATATTCGACGCCATCGGGTCTTTTTCAAATCCCAACAGTTCTTCGTCGTATATTGCATCTAACCTTTGACTTCGTTCTTCTCCTATGATCTCTTCAACTGGACCCGTATCTTCAAGGAGTTCGAAACTCGTACGTATTTCCAATTCTGATATTCCTTCTTTGGTTAGGACTGTATCTATCTTTGTATTTGATAGTTCGGCTTCGAGAGCCGTTTTTCTTTTGTTCTCGGCCACATAGGCCGAAATCTTTTCGAAGAACACAGACTCAGACATGATTAATGTCATCGTCCCAGCCCGTTGGCCGTACTGCTGGATAATTCTCCGATGGTGCTGGATCTGGTGGACCATCCATGATCTCCCTATCCCATTGGAATCCATTTGGGTGTAAAGTCAAATAGTACATTGCATTTTTGTTTGGGGTATACATCTCTTCAGCAGCATGACAAGGGCCTATGTTTGCCAAGTTCCTGTCGAAGTTGTTTTTGTTCACCTAGTTGACCTCAGCCATGTAATAACTCTGATCACCTTCGATATTCTCCACTATACCATCTTCTCTCCAAATTGTCACCCTCTGATGCATGGTTGAGGGTACAGCCGCTACTCCATGAATCCATTCCCTACCAAGCAAAAGGTTGTAGTTTGCCTTTGCTGGTATAACCATGAACATGGTTGGCCTGGTAACTGAGCCTACTGTCAAATTGACTTGAACAACTCCCAGAGTTTGTCCTATTTTGCCTTCGTAGTTAGATAAAACCATGTTATGTGGCCTTATATCCGTATCGAACATACCAATTCTTTTTAGCATGTATTGAGGCATTAGGTTTACTGCTGCTCCCCCATCAACTAGGACTTTATTTATGCCCACGTTCTCAATCTTAGCCCTGATATAGAGTGGCTTCAAATGATTTCGCATACCCTCATCAGGCCTTTCGAAGAAAGCATTCTGTTCTTCTACTGCACCGTTATTCAGCACATAGTAACACACGGGTCTGTGTTTTGCCATTTCTTCGATATCAGCCTCTTCACAGTCTTCTACTTCAGTTTCCTGATTAAACTCGTGAGGGAGTACCGAGACAACATTGCAATTCAAGTTTATAGATGACACTCCATCAGAGTCAAAATCATTTGTCATTCTATCCTCTTCTTTCCAAGAATTTGAACGCATCTTGTCTTCTTCATCCAAGAGTTTTTCAGCTTCGAATAGTCTGCGTTCCACCGGAGGTTTGTTCGACTTTGCCCCCTGGTATGGGACTTGGTTGCTACTAGAGTCTCCAGCTTCTCTTGGTCTGTATTCCTTCTGAGCCTTTTTTATTCTCTGATGCCTTCTCCACTGGGACCGAGACATAGGATTTTTTCCTTTATAATTCTCCAACCGATACGCCTCTCGATTCGATCTTTGAAATTGTTTCCTATATGCCATTGCAGTTCTACCACCTTGGTCCCAACTTCGCCATTTGTTGGTTCTTGCATCAGCTTGTACCCACCTATCCCTGGGTGCATTTGCAGGGACTTTGAACGTCACCCTTCGAGTCCTAGGATGTGGGCTATCAGGCCTCTTTGTTGGAGTCCAAATGTCGAAACCGTACAGGTTGGGACGCAACCCCTGAGTTTCTTGACTCATGTAGCAATACACACGTTCGAATGATCGTGCTAGCATTTCGTCATAGACTGCCCCACATCTTGGGCAGAGAGCAACTTCAGTGTTCTCTTTGTGGCATCTGACCAAAAATCCTACCAAGCTTTCCTCCATCTTTGGGTACAGTTGTAGTAGGGGATTTGGCTCTCCTCCTGGGTGTTCCCACCTTTCGCGTCGAACCCTTTCGAAGTTGGCTTCGACCCTTCGATTCAGCATGATCGAACACCTTGGACACATCCATTGCTTACCACCATTTCTCTCGTGGCAATTCCAGAGATATTCTTTGAGGCTTTCAGTTCTTGGAGGAACTTCGATGCCCCCATTTTTCCTCGTCAGCCATGTCTCTAGTTCGCCAAATTCAGACGCTGGTCGTCTGGCGCTAACCATGTTAACCGCTGCTGGAGGAACTTCAGAAATCTGGATTTTCTGGAGTTTCATCCTGAGGTCTTCAGTGGCCTCGCTGTTTTCTTCCTTCGAGGCTTCAGTTATTTCTGCCTTGGAAGATTCTTCAACATCAGTATTGAAGATTATGTCACTATTTGGGCTTTCAGTAGCCTGCTTTCCATTGAACATTGCTTTAGTCTCCACAACCTCGATTTCAGAAACCTCCACCATGTTGATATCTTCTACCTCGCAGAGGCTGGCGTCAGCAATGTTTAGGGGATTGGTATCGACCCTCATATGACTCTTGGTCTTGTCAGCAAACTTCAACCTTCCATCATTGAGAGCATTTTGAATTAGATCCCTGAAAAGAAAACATTGAGAAGTTTTATGGCCTAAAAACCCATGATATTTACAAAAACCTCTTTTCTTCCGTTGTTCCAACGGAGGAATTTTTGAATTTGGAGGTAGTATCATTTGGCCATCTTTTACCAATAAATCAAATATTTCATCACACTTGGTAATGTCGAATGTATAAGTTTTCTTAGGGAACCTATCATTCTTATCGTTTTCTACTGGATTTTTTCCATTGGCAGGATTTAGCAGTTTGCAAGCATAGGGTGGCGCTTCTTTCAATTCAGCCAAGTCTATTTCGACTTCTTCAGGGCTATATGAGTCATCGAAAGACTCATTCTCAGCATCCTTGGCTTCGACGTATGCCACTCTTTCTTTCTTATAACTTTTATTTGCCCTAGCTTTTTCTGCCTTCAGGCGTTCGACTTGTCGAACCCTATCTGCTAATTGGGCCATGTCCCTAAGGTATTGGGTATCTAGTTTCTTTCTTATTGAATAATCTAGACCACCTGCAGCCATTTCAACAAGTTCATGCTCTGGGACTGTTGTAAAACACCTTGATTTCAACAGACGGAACCTATTTAAATAATCATCAATTGTTTCTGTGAATTTTCTTTTAACACTGGCCAATTCTTTCAAACTTATCTTAGTTTGGCCCATGTAGAATTGCTCATGGAAAAGTCTTTCCAAGTATGCCCATGCATCTATCGAATTTGGTGGCAAAGTAGTAAACCAAATGAAGGCATTTTTTGTCAGTGAACTAGGGAAATATTTGATCCTTAAATCCTCGTTTCCCGCTAAGTCTCCTGCTTCCGTCAAATATCTAGCAATATGTTCCACCGTTGACTCGTTCGTTTCGCCTGAAAATTTCGTAAATTTGGGTACCTTAGTGCCCCTAGGCAATTCTGTTTGCATGATATAATCTGATATAGGGGATGTATAGTTTGGACGTCTAAGTCCAGTACTAAGGCCATTGTTGGCCATAACCCTTTCTATCATGGCAGTTAAGTTATTTTCTGTAGCCAGATTTTCTCTTCTGACTCTTTGAACAATCTCATCTGGGTGTTCGTTCCTACCCACAATCCTTAATCTGGGTTGCTCCTCCTCCGTTTCTTGTCGGACGGGGACAGTTCTTTGATTTGAAGCTTCTAAGTTAATTATTGGAGTTCCTTCGAACACCTCTGTTCTTCGTGAGGGGCCTACATCCCTAGTAGCCGTCCTAGATGATGGAACTATGTCTTGTACACGTTCTAAAATGGGCCTCTCTTCTTGATTCGAAGGTTGTTTGTCTTTCTTTTTAGGCGGCGTTACTCCCATGAATTCTGCCATTCGATTCATCTGAGATGATATCTTTTGGAAAGTCTCCATGTTTTCTCTATTCGTAGTAGTAACATTTGCCATTAGTGGGCTTAAAACTGAAGTCAATTCTCTGGCCAAAACCCCTACCATATCATGGTTGCTTGCATCCATTTCTTGTCGAAATGCTGCTTGGTTATTTGTGGTAAAGTGAGGCATCTGGGTAGAGAAACCAGTGTTATGTGCACTTCGACCCACTGAACTAACATTTGGTGAAAATGTCGCATTGTTAGTTGGGGCATATATATGTCCTGCCCCTCGTACGCCTGTTCCATATGGGTATGGCATTCCGTATGGATTACTTGGTCTCCATTCGAAAGCGGAGTTCGTGCCTTGACCAAATAAATTGTTTGCAGCATTTGTCGAGGCAAACAATACGTCCTCTGCGCTTGTGGATGAGGGTGCGGTTGTCGACACTGAAACTGGAACAGTCCCTGAGGGTGCTGTATTATTTTCAGGCATAGTCTGGGAATTATCTGCAGGTCTCGATCCATTTGGACCCGTTGCATCTCGTGTTTCTTGAGTAGAAGTCGAATTTGCCGCTCCTGATCCTGAACCTTGTGGGGGATCTTGATTACCCCCTGCACTGGCCGTAACGACCATTTTCCTGTTGTACCTTCGTTTGGGAATCGGTTGTGCACTGTTCTTTAATTTACCGTTCCTAAGGTTCATACAAGATCTTGATATTGTCTAGACAAAAATAAAGCAATTGATTAAAACAATCTGCTTGACACTGTCCCACCGGGTGTGCCAATTTGTTTACGGTGATTTCCGGTAAACAACCGCTAGTCTTCCAAACTATAATAAATATGATTTGGTTACTTGCAGGATCGACTAGATTGATCCTAGGACACATAGTCAAGAAGATTGTTATCAATGTTTGTTCGAACCATATTCATTATTTGTCTTCTTCAATAAGCGTTGTTCGATTAACAGAACAAATAGTCTTGACAATCACTTTGTTACATATAAATGTGACTTCATCGAAGTGACATGACATAAAAAATTAAAAGGACAATTGAAATGTAAAGAATCTTAAACTGCAGAAATATAAAAGACTTTGAAAGTAAATAGCATGAAAGTAACTCGAAAGTAAATGACGTTAAAGTAAAGATGCAGAAACGTAAATGGCAAGAAGTAAACGAAATGCAGTAATTCTGAAAGATAAAAACAAAAAGATAATACACATGTATTAAAATGGTGGTGTCATACGTACATTTTCTCAGCGAACTCTTTCTCTTAACGCTTGATACTTGAGTAAATATGTGAGTGATTTGTACAAAATGAACACACAGAATCCTAACACTAAGACTCCTATTTATACTAGTTTCGACCTTAACGGTCATATACTAATCTGCTGCCACGTTTCTCATCAGAACTTCCAGCGAAGCCATCTGTTGTTGAACGGTTACGAAACCGTCTTCGAATTTCAAATCTTCCCGCCTGAGTCCATTTTCGACGCGTGGCATTGTATTAAACAAACACTACTAAAAAACACGCTAAGTAGTAATACTTGAATACATATTCTATGAATTTTGTCTAAGTCCCGAAGACATATGCTTTCATTAATCTTTCATCGTTCACTTATCTTCATCGAACTTAGAAGTCTTTATTTTTCGAAGCATGACCATCAGTAGCCATTCTTTTACTTTTTAAGGGATGGCCATCAGTAACCATCTTTCCTTCGATTCTCAACTCCTTCGAAGGATAAACAACATAAAACGAAATCTTCAGCTAACAGGTTGAAGATGAAGTTTGATAGCTTTTGAAGTGAACAGCAAGATAGTATCAGAGATAGTATCAGAGATAGTTCAGAAATTCGTTCAAAGTGCGTCCAAAATTCGTAACCTTGCTTCTCATCAGAACTTCATATATATAGGCGTTTTGAGAAGATGACCGTTGGGAGCATTTAATGCTTTGCGTATTCCGTACAACATTGCATTTAATGTTTCACTCTTTTGTCAACTACCTCGAGCCTTGCGTTTGCTGTGACTACTGACGTTGCAGTTAATAGCTTCTAACGTTCCTTTTGTCAGTCAGCGTAGCTTGCCATCTAGTACTTGATTCTGATTTGTTCTTTGTAAATACTACGTTGAATATCATCAGAGTACAAACAGCTTGGTGCAGAGCATCTTCTGATCTTCTGATCTTGATATGCTTCTGAGCGTGATTCCATGACTTCAGTGCTTCTGCTTCTGAACTCAAGTTCTTCTGATGCTTCTAATAGATCATGTTCTGATTCTGCTTGACCATCTTCTGATGTCTTGCCAGACCATGTGCTGAAGTTGCATACTGAACCTTCTGAGTCAAAGCTTCTTAGCGCTGATTTGTGCATACTTTTTATATATTTCCTGAAAAGGAAATTGCATAGGATTAGAGTACCACATTATCTTGAGCAAAATTCATATACATTGTTATCATCAAAACTAAGATTATTGATCAGAACAATTCTTGTTCTAACAAAACCCAAACCCAAACCTGAACCTAGTCAAAACAGGTTTTCCCCGTCAAATTTGGGTGGGTTCAGGCAGGTACCCGCGGGTATGGGTTACTAACCCTCTCAAACATAATGCATTCACTAGGAATGACACTACACAACATGCCTTTCTAGCTCTCAAACAAGCGATGTTTGTTGCACCTGTCCTTAGTTTTCCAGAATTTTCTAAGGATTTTGTGATTGAGGCAGATGCGTCTAATGTGGGTATTCGAGTTGTGTTGATGCAAGAAGGCCATCCTCTTGCCTTTTTTAGTAAAAAGTTAGCGCCAAAACTGCAAGCGACATCAGTGTATATCAAGGAGTTGGCTGCTATTACAGAGTCTGTCCTTAAATGACGACATTAATTATTGGGACATTTTGTCATCCCAAATGATCACAAAAGTATCAAGGAATTGCTTCAAAAAGTGATCTAAATTTCCGATTAACAGTCATACATGCACAAACTATTGGGCTTCCAATTTCACATTGAATACAAACTGGGCGTTTTGAATAAGGTAGTTGAAACTCTCTATCGTGTACTTGTTGAATGGCCTGACTGTGAGCAAACACCAAAATTTCATGCATTGGTGTCTTATCCTTCACATATTGTTGTTATACAACAATAGGACAATTTTTCAAATATTTTTTACAAAGATTTTTCATGAATAGTATGCCCAAGGAATACTTACACACCCTTATGCACTCGTGAATGAGATCCTCCCTCATGTTGGCCTTTTTGTGTTGAATCCATCATCTCCATTGTGCCATACAATCATCAGTGGGTTTCATGATACACCAAGTGGTGTCCATGTCAGGGTAAAATGTACATTGGTTCGTCTCAGATCAAATTTCTATTGGTCCGATATGCGTCAAGCAGTGGAAGCCTTTGTAAGCTCACGATGCATCACTTTCCAACAAATTAAGTACTCCACTCATAATCCAGTCGGGCTTATGCAACCTCTCCCGATTCCTAAAACGGTTTGGGAAGATGTCACAATGGACTTTATCACTGACCTTCCTCCATCGCAAGAGTCCACTATTATACTTGTTGTTGTAGATCGCCTATCCAAGACAAATCAGTTTGGCTATCTTCCCACGTCATATGCAACTTCTAAAGTGGCAGATTTATTTGTGTCCTGGTTCATTCGCCGCTATGGGTCCATTACTTTGATGCAAGCCTTTGCCATGGCCATGGCTTATAAAGCATGTTTTGATAATACAACCTCCATGAGCAAAATTTGGTCTCGCATCCCAACTTCTCAACCAATTTCTCCTGCAAAGCCAACCTAGTCGAACACCACACAACCAACCCAACCAACTCCAACACCACCCCGACAACTAATTATAAGTAAGAAACATGTTATTTCATGCAAAATCACCCATTCTACCAATCATACTTCCACTCAATCCAAACACAAAACAACATGACAATAATGCAATGCAATGAGACTCAACATCATGACTCAATGCATGTGGTACCAATCTGTGAATTCTCAAGTTCACTTGCTCCCGATCCCCATCATAGGATCAGAGCACACCAAAATTCTTTACCATCACCATATGTAACACATCATCGATTCCCACATAGAATCAACTACTCGCACCCAATCCCCACCTTAGGATTGAGGCTCACCACTTTTATTCAAGTGCTTGATGAGGCTATCACTTCTCTAGATGAATTGCTATGCACTTTTAAGGACAATTTTAATGTTGCTCAACATTGTATGCGTTAGAAGGCCAATGCGCATCATCGTGATGTAACTCTAGCTATGGGTGACTTAGTTATCATGTGTCACCAGCCATATCGCTAAACCTCTGTTCGTCAACACAAGCATCACGAGCTTTCTAAGAGGTTTTACAGTCCTTTTCCCATTATGGAATGTATTGGGAGAAGTGGCTCACAAGCTTCAACTTTCTGATGGAAATTATATCCACCAGGTTTTCCATGTGTCAACTATTAAGCCCTTTCTTGTTACTAACATTGTAACAGCTTGAGACTTTCCATCAGAAAACATTAATAACTAGATTGTATATCAACTACGGATGATCTTGGACAAACGTACTCACTTAGTACTCGGACAACCACACGAGCAACTCTTGGTGCAATGGACATGCTTTCT